>NW_026652277.1:140905144-141142609 GCF_009828535.3 Hylobates moloch | reverse complement strand
CGCCCGGCTATTTTAAGCCTCTAAAATGGGCTTTTCTCTTGCTTTAAACAATTTTAAGCCATATCAAAACCAGACAACATACCATAGATATTTGCAACTCTTTTTAGGTTACCTATTCCCAGAAAAATTAGAAAATAAATGCAAGATGATGCATAATTCACTTGGTAAATAAGGAATAAACAGGTGAAAGGGGACTCAAACACATTCTACTCATTTCTCTGCCTTTTATGGTTGAAGACAGAAGATACAGCATTCATCTATAGTTGCATAAGGTAATGACTAATTATAGCAAAATTGAGACTTGAATCCACTTCACTGCAGTACAGTACCCTTCATAACATGTTTCTGTCTTGCTTATGGCTATTTTTTTCCCTTTAGTTTCTCAATACAAAATATTCTAGACATACCCTCTCTGGATATAGAAAAATGAGAATAAAGTTGCATTTACTCAAAGAGATCAGTAAATGTCACACCTAAAAAATTATCTAAAAAGATTATTTGTGGTCAGATTTTTATTATTTGTAAAATATAGAAATAGCTTGTCATTATTATCATTATTTTTCTACATCTACTCTGTTCCAGGCATTTTAGCCCAGTTATCTCCATTTCTCACAAGTAAGCAAGGTAGATTTTATTAGCTCCACTTTTCAAATGAGGAAAATGAAATTCGGTGTGCCATAGCACATTGCCCAAGGTCACACAACTAGGAAGAGTCATGGACAGAATTCAGCCTAAGGTCATTAATGCCAGCACCTGTGCTTTCTCTCGTGCTCCACACCCATCTGTAGATAACAATGGGACAACTCTAATAATCACTCATGTAATTGAACTTATCTTAAGCTTATGTAAAATTTTCCATGCTCATATTGTGAGCTGGGTTCCAGGCCAATCTCTGCCACTCTAAGAAAACAAGGTGACAGTGATGAGGTATGTTGGAATGCATTGTTATTAAAGAAACAAGTTCTTATTTACTTAACTGGAACCAGGAATACATCAGTTCTGGCCAGAGTGTTAGAATAAAAGCACTCATCTGATACACAGAATTAGGATAATCTCTACAATAGAAGGGCAAAGAGAGGAGGAACAAAACATAAGACAAAAATAAAACATTTTGCATTTGTTTCCTCATGGAACCAGCATCTTAGAAAGCTTTACAATTGTAATTAAGTATTGTGTATTGTCTGGCTTTGAGATGGCATAAAAAACATTTAAAAGCAAGAGAAAAGCTTAGAAAGTAAGAAGTACGTGGTTTAATTTTTCTTTCATCTGATGTTAATTTATGCAGAAGCTAATAACATATTTGTGGCTCAGAGCTGCTCATTGTAGGAAAGATTTCTCTCCCAACCACACTCTACTGTGATCCCTGCCAGAATACAGCCATCATTTCAGGGCTTATTGTACTTTTGTCAGGGAAAGGTAATATTCTGATACTTTCACATCCTGTAGATACATTTAATTTTTAATCTTCTGAACATCAATGGGCTTAAATGCTCTAATTCTTCTCTAGCTGTTACAAACAAAATGGCAAACCAATGAGAAAGAGATGGAAGAGGAAATTTTTTATGTGTGTTCAAAGTCAGGTAGACAGAAAGGGAAGAGTACTGTTGGCTACTGAGGAAGAAAAAGTCAGGGGCAGGGAAGTTTTCACAAAAGAAACATGGGTTATTTTTATATCCAAGTAGCATATAATTAAATTGTTATGTTTTTATAAGTGAAAAATTTAATTCCATTACTACCAAATCACCTATATAACAGAGACAATAGTGCTTGAGGAAATGTAGAATCTTAAGAAGTTGACATTTTATATGAAATTCAGCAAGAATAAAGTAAGTCTCATAATGACAGCTTAAAGGTCTAATTCATAAAAATGTTATTAAATGACATTATTTATATCTGCATTTTGTGGACTTCTGCTCTTATTCATGACTCTCACAGTGTATGACTGTAATCACAAGCAGAGTGTATAATAGGAGCATTAATTCAATTTGGACGAAGACAAGAATACTGTATCACCACAATAAAATTTCAGCCATATTAATTTGAAGGGTAGAATTTGTTGCACAAGACAATTCTCTAAAAAAAATTGAAAAATAAATGAATGCCTTCCATATTCTGGGTTCAAATATCTACTTTCTTTGTGAAGTTCAGTGTAAGATTTACTAATTGGCACAAGCTTTTTAATGAAATATTCATCAACTTTATGAAACTTGGAGACTTGGATACTGAGTTCTGATCTTATGGTTATTATGGCATTAGTGTTTAGCATGAGCTTAGAAATATTTACAAGTCATTTGTATTTTAATTAACCCCTTTGCTGATACATGACATCAGAGGTGATGCTTAGCGAATGGCTATTCAATTGTCTGGCATATACATTTATTTAGAGAAGACGTAAAATTCACCACTACATAAAATTTCTCCCAGAGAAGCTGAAAGTAGTGATACTTGAAAGTATCTTCATTCAGAATTTTAAATATGATCTGCATGTTTAATATGTATAAACCTTTAGGAAAAGGAGAAGTGGAAATCAATTGGTTTAGTTCTATCTCTGGAACTATCAAAATTTGACTTCTTGACTTTCTACTTCTGATTGGATGAGCTGTAATAGTATGCTGTAGACACTTTTAGACAAAGTGTGAATACATTTTTCCCTGCGACATTAGATTATCCCTAGAAATCATAAAAGGGGTTCTTTATAAATTATACGTCTAACATTGAAAGAAAGTGTTGTCTTTGATCTTGTAGGTAAAAAAGCTCTATACCTAAGGGAATGAGTTAATTCCTCTATTTAATAAGATGCAGTCATTAGTAGACAACTTAAGGATTCATTCTAGAACTACATATTGAATTTCTTTAGCATAATAATGATCTTATAATAGTTCTGGGTAACGGAAGTCTTTGAATGTACCTGTACCTGAGATGAGAGACAACTGACAAAGAGAGAGGAATTTCAAATATAAGGTAAATAGCACTGCTAACTGAAGATAAAAATCAGTACATTTACAACATTAACCATAGCTGTTATTGTCCCAAATCTAAAACCACTGAACATTCAATTTCAACAACTATGTATTAGTACAGGACTTTGTTATCTGAAATGATTATGCTTACCAGAAAAGTGTCCAGGGATGTACACCTGCTATGTGGCTACGCCTGGGCAGCATGTGAATTCTCTGTCTTTGCCCCCTCAGACCAAGGCTGTCTCAGATTTATGAAACAGGGCTCTTCCACGAAGTTTAGAAGTACCACAAACAGTTTGATGTGGCATCCAGACTTACTGCAACCTCTGGGTGCAAAGATTGAACAGCCTTGTTGATACAAGCACTCAGAAAGGACAGTGGAAGTTATGTCTCCAACACACTGCCAGACACCTGTCATCAGGCTTAAATGCCTGTTGACAAGAGCCAGATCTGAAAAACAGCTACATCAAAAGATACCTTTTTAATGGTCTAATATATTATTTCTAATGAAATTGAATGTATAAAAGAAAACAATATTAATTCTTTTAGTTTATCTGCAGTATATTTTCCAAGAAATATATTTTAATTTTATATGTCAATACTTTTAGGCACTAGATAAACAATTGTTTGGTTCAGAAAGTTCAAACTATCTTGTTCATTATTTGTAAACAGTATTAGCAGTCTACAATGTTACACATTTACTGTGAGCCAGGCACTTTACACAGTGTTTTGTAAACATTAACTTTGAGGGAGGTACTATTATTTGATAAATGAGGAAAATAAGGCTTAGTGGGATTAAATTACTTGCTCAGTCACAAAGCTAGCCAGAGGCAGAACTGACTTAACATCTTTCATTTCAACCTTGGTTTTGCTTTCATACTAAATTTCCCTAAAGGAAATATTTTAAATGTATTCTCTAGAAAAAGAAGGGGAAAAGAAGAAGGCTGAGAAGAAAGTTACTTCTGAAACAAAAAAGAAAGGTAAGAAATTTAAAAGCCATGTGCCACATAAATCAATTAGTGTCCATGCATAATACTACTGGTAAATCTATTATTTTCTAGGAAAGAAATTCTCTTAATAAATGCATTGTCATTGTTATTAACGAACACTCTTAACATGTCTAGATATTCCAAATAAAATTAAAATTGTCAATTTTTAAAGAGAAGTCAAGCCTAAACACTTTTTGAAAATTACTACTGTGATTATTTTGTCTTTCTTAAGAGCAGCTGCTTAACTCTCTCTAATTCACTACTTTACTTAACTATATATGTGAACATGACGGTTACTATTTAACTAATTCTGTTTAATTTTAAAAGTTCACCAAAAGATCAAGTCATTTTATGTAGAAGGCAGAAAATACTTGATTGGTTTGTTTTACACATATATATCTCTTTTAATTGGTTGTTTTCAAATAATTCATCTGATGTCCCCAGTGAACTTAAGAGATTTCAGAACTTTTGACATGGTTCTGGTGACCTCACAGCTCAGAGTAAATTCAATATGTTATTTTCAATGTATGTTAGGAAAGCTGTTAAATAATACCATAATTAATAATGTCATTTAGTGTTTTCACTGTTATTAAATAATTTTTATCTTTGGCAAAAAAAAATTCTGTTTCCTGAAGAGAAATTATACCTAAGCCACTAGTCTGTTATGAAAGTGCTACCTTATTCATATTTGACATGACTTATGGCTGATTTAAGATTTCTCTGTACAAGATAAATTAGACGCCTCACTGGTAGTCATGCATGCCCTGAAATATTTGCAAGTTAAACAGGTAAAGGCTTATAATTTTCTTATTTTACCAGCAGAAAAAGAAGATGTCAAAAAGAAAAGTGAGAAGGAAACTGCCATTGATGTGGAAAAAAAAGGTATTGCACTTTCTTTGTTTCCTTAGATGGATTACGTTCAGGATGTTTGCTTCATGAAAGACTCCTCATGCAACACGCACAAATTGTATACAGTTACTTATATCTACCCAAGACATGAAGGTCAAAGCAAAACTTGCACTAGACAAAGTTAAACAGGCAAAGAAGCCTTTATTCAAGGCTATTGCAGTAGGAGAGAGAGACTGGAATTGAGTCTGAACTCAATTCCACTAAAAAAAAAATGCAGGAGTGTTTGTAATGGCTGGTATGGGGAATCACAGGACATCTGTTTTTGCATATTGGCTTCTGCCCCTCAAAACATAAACTTTCAGTCTTATATCTGCATGATAAGAAGTAGTTTCACAATGTGGAGCAAGGAGTCCAAGGAAGTTAGGCTCCTACTCTTCCATAGAAACTGAGAGATGGGGCACTATCTTTCTTGATGATTACATTTCAAACGGATGGCTCTCAGTTCCTTGAGAAAGGCTTTATGGGTTGTGAAACTGCAAAGTGGCTTGTAAATATCCCAGCTACTAGAGTGGCCAAGACAGGAGCATTGCTTGAGCCCAGGAGGTTGAGGCTGTAGTGAGCACCATAACTGCACTACTGCACTCCAGCCTGGGTAACAGAGGGAGACCCTGTCTCCTCATCCCCCTACAAAAAAAAAAAATCTGTATCTCAATAGAGTAGAGAAAGAATTTACAATGACAAGTTTTCCAGTTTTCTGAAGTAAATGCTCTAAGAAAAGGGAGATCAGGAGCCGCTGAAGGTCAGAAAGAAATCTATTAAAGTTTAATGAAGGTGAGGACCACCTTGGTCAAGATACAATGAACTTGAAAACAGATACATAGTAATAACAATACCACCTTGCAAAGATAAGAAGCTGAGAGAGAATAATGCACCCTATTAAGAAATAAGGTTATTCAACTATTTGACAGTTTCAATTTTTGCTTTAAATTTTGTTCTGTTTCTATTCTTGTTCAAACATGAATATTGGCTTCGATTCAGGTTAGGCTTAAGTTTACATGGAAAAGACAATCATCTCAAGTATTATGGTTTGGTGATAAGCATTCTCACCTCAAAGATTTCCTCCACTGATGTCAGTGATGCTTAAAATTCTACCATTAGAACCATTCCATTCCTTTGAGTTATGAAGGAATTGTCCCCTATTAAAATGCAAATCTTCTAGGGCTTGTGTATATGGGGTAAAAACCTAATTCCTCTCAGCTATTAAGAACTTAAAGTAAATGAGATTTCCAGATCTTTCCTGTGTAATAAGCTAAAAATTGTACCCTAGAAAATGAGGTGGTAGGTAAGCTTAAACGAAGAAGATTGAAAACTTCAGGGTGGAGAACCGTCTGGGGAGGGCAGGCTGGGTTAGATGGCATTTTAGTGAAAATCTTTCCCTTTCTAAGTAGTAATAATGTATGTGGAAAAAATGATGGTGGTGAGGACCCTAAAAAGAAGAGCATAGGATGTCAACTATATAAAGATTATGATTAGCAAGCAGCAAATAGAAATACATAGAAATATCTGGCATCATGCTATAAATGGGGTGGAAAAAAATGTAAAATATTAAGAATTGCATGATTATGTGGCCCATGAAATGAGCAAGAAGGATCAGCCAGACATTCTGTGTGTCCAAGAGTTGATTGCCCATTCCTTTGCATCCAAATTTCCATTATTAAGGATGTATTATTGTAGTCTATTGTTCTATTAAATATTCACTCATTTTCTTTTAAAACTTTCTTATTTTCTGATGAAATATATATTTTATCACAAGAAGGGAAAAACAGTTCTGACTCTATGAAGCTACTGAGAAACTGCTTGCTTAGAGCAGTGGATCTGTGAAAATTACATGATTGAGGGGTAAAGATAAACCAAGATACTTCTTCCTTGCTATCAATTTTACTAAAAGAGTTGCAGAAGAAAATTTTGAGTTGTAATTTTCAAGCATTTTTCATATGCATGCAAATGCAAAATCTGAAAACATATTTTTGGCAAAACTCAGTGATTTTGTGTGTGTGTGTGTGTGTGCGCGCTCATGCATGTGTGTGTGTGCACGTGTGTTTGGATTGGTTTTAGCTTTTTGAGGGAAATGATGAAACATGTTTATGTGCAATGGTTCATGGGAAAATCTGATACTCCCCTGCCACTGGGAGACCTGTGTTATTAGCCCAGCAGTCATGTCAAAGTGAGGTTGTGCCCCACTGGCAAGAGAACGGATTATGCCAATATTACTTCCTACAAGGACAGTGCTCAGCCACCGAAGCAGAGACCAAACTGAGTAATTGCTCAGCACATCTAGGCAGGACTATTCAGTTAGGGTTGCAAAACAAGTTTGTCCTTCTTGGAACCAGTTTTCTGTTTGCATGCTTGTCATTTTTACTTTTGATTACACAAAATTCCATTGGTTTTTCCAAATCAGTTCAACTTCCTGATAAAAGATAGGCATAGTTTATTTGTTTACAATCCCTTAACCCCCAAATACTCAAAACAGTGTATGCATATGTGTGTATGTGTGTGTGTGTGTGTTTGTGTGTGTGTGTGTGTGTGTGTCAGAGAGAGAGACAGATTGAGTTTCAGTTAGTGCTAGTTTTTAACTCATTTCTTTTTAGGGTTTAATAATTCTTTATATTTTCACATGACACCAATATGGTTTACAAACAGCAAGTTTCAAGCTTATTATGAAAGTAGTAAAATTTTATAGGGATAATGAGGGAAATTGAGAATAACCTGAAATCTTGAAGAGTTGGGGAACAAATGTCATTTCTTCCTAAAATAGAGGAACATGGTAGAGCATATGATCTCACTACTGTAGCCCCAAATAGCAAATTTATAAGGCATAAGATATGCCTACATGCTTATTTAGTATATGAGTGTTATTGTGATATTTTATTATATTTATGTTAATGTTAATATTATTTATATTGTAAAATATATGCATTTGGTTATATATTATTATTTTATTTTCTTCCCTTATATTTTATTATTATGCCGACACAACAAACCTAAGGCTTAAACTCTATTCAGTGATAAATGGGCTTCTACTGTATGACACTGGTAAATTACACTTTGCCAGTGATCTCTGGGGAAGATGTGGGTGGGTGGGCTTTATATGATACAAAATTGCCAGCCCATTAATTAATAGGGGTTGAAACTGAGCAATTGGTACATCGGGGTTAATTATAACACTCCTTTATTAGTGTATATTTGAAATCATCCATGGTAAAAAATTGAATAAATACCTGCCACTTAAAAACATTATGTAAAAATTTTAAAAAATCATCCTGATATTTTTGCAATGTTATAAGGTACATTTTCACTTGAAGAAATACCATTAAAAAAAGCAATCAACGAAAGAAATAAAGATTTTAAAAACATCTCTCTACGTTTGTATTAGACTTCAGTGCTAGAAACACAAAACACTGTAGTTGGTACTACTAGAAGACATTCTATACAGGGAACTGAGTACCTACAATGTTATTGAAGGACTAAAAGAATTGAAATCAAATAATCAAAATTTGGATTATTAAGCATCAGGGCAGATCAATAGGTTAGGAGACTGCTTTGTTCACCAGCACTGTCTTCTCACATCTGCAAAGACTAGATCCTGGAAATGTTGAGGCAAGCCTCAGCAAATTACTAACATCTTCATTTGCCAAATCATTCATCTGCTCTGCCAAACCATTTCTGCTTTCAATCTGGTGGAACTTGGTATGTCTCCAGAACTCTGGCTGCAAGTGAGTCTGTAAGATGCATTCCAATTTTCCCAAGTGGAAGTGGAGTGAAATGGAAGTTGAAAGAGGCTATCAACAGTGGCTATAAAAATGATACTTTCAGGACTGTCCAAGATAATGAAATTCATACAATAAGAGATGGTTTTTGAGTGCCTACATTTTATAGTGATGAAACCTATCTTTGAGTTCCCCCCAGAAATGAAAAGGATGACACAACTAAGCAATATGATCGAATTTGACAATTCTAAGTGTTCACAAGGCACACTTACCTGAAGTTTATGTTGCTCTTCACCTTCACTGTAGATAAAAGAAGCGTGGATATTCTTTCTCTCTTCCACCACAAGGTGATATTTTTGAAGAAATAACGTTTCACCTACTTGATTAGATTATAATATGTGAACAATTAACAAGTTGACTTGTCTCATAACAAAACAATTATAACCTGGGCAAAATATATAGACACACAAGAGAAACAGGCCAAAGCTAAGATGACCCATTGCTCTTGGGTTGGCCTTTTCATAGTTACAATTGTAAACTTTTTGGAGTTAAATTTGTCATCATCTTATATGTTTATAAACTTATTAACTGTGAAAATAATTTTGACAAAATAACTATTGACAATGGCATAAAACCATATTTAATTATCACACTTTCCAATAGGATTTTTTTCAGGAATTATCTGTATAGAACTATAAATTACAAGAAGGATATTAAAAACCACATAGCTTTTCTGAACTAGTTACTAGAAAATAACCAATGTGTTCGTTCATTCATGCATGCATCTTGAAGGAAATATTTTAAAGATGCCTACTATATGCCAAGCTTTGTACTAGGTGCTGAGTACACAGAAGTGGATAAACAGACAAGATCTGCCCTAATGGAGCTTACAGTTTGACAAGGGAGGCACACAGTCAATAAAGACAAAATGTCCATAAGTTCAACTCTGAGTAAGGGCAGTGGAGAAAATAAATTTAAGGCAATGATAGAAAATAATGCTTTGGGGTGGGAAGTTATTTAAATAGATAAGATTATTAGAGCAGGCCTCTCTGAGAGACAACATTTAAATTGAGATCTGATGTATTGAAAGGACTCAGCCATTGATTGCTGTATCATTGTGTGATGTATATATACATATATATGATGTGTGGGGGAAGGGGAGTGTGGTTTGTACTAGGAGTCAGAATATGCAGGGACATGTATAAGTATTTGGATTTTATTAAAAGTGTAATGGAAGAGATTGAGCTGAAGTTTTAAATATAGGAATCTTTATAGATTATAGTTAATGCTCTTGGAATAGATGAGATTAAAAAGAGACACTGTGTCAAAAGAAAAAGGGAATAGAACCCAGGATCAAGACCTGGGGAAGTCCAACACCTACAAATTCAATGGTGGAAAATAAAGCAAGAGAGTCTGAAAGAAATTGCCAGAGATATTAAAGGAACAGTTAAGAGCTTGGTATTATAGATGTTTCAGAAATAGATGTTTCAAGAAGCAAAAAATTATCAACTTTGTGAATGTCACTTACAAGTTTGTTTTACGAGGGCAGAAGACACAAGGGCAGTCAGTGGAGTGAAAGGATAAAGTCAGGTTGGAACGGGAGGTGCAAATATGGAGACTAAAGTGTAGATTTTGCGGGGAAGGGGGAAGGATTATGGCTGTATGAGGAGTAAAGTCTTTTGTGTTTTGTCTAGTTTTCCTTTAATAGTTCAATCTAGTTCCCGATGTACATAAATAGAATGTAGGAGGTTGATGCTCAGAGGGACAGAATATATAAGCAGAAATCGAAAAGATAATTGAGAAATCGTAGTTTGATGAGTATGTGGTGAAAAATATTCTTTTTTTTTGGAGATAATACCACAGGTGCTCTGATATTTAAAAAGTTGATGTTTTCAAATTATGACTAGGACTCTATGCAGATTGCCTTAAAAGAGAGGCATGCATTTGTAAGATATACAATACATGATTAGGTGGCTCTGGTGATAAAAATAAAACTCCAATAATAAATACATTCTGAGATAAAAGCCTCAATTTTAGAAAAAGAGATATCCAAAATGTCTTTTGTGCTCACTGAGGAAAGTTTGTGAAATGTATTTTAGTAAAGCTCTTTAAAGATCAGTCATTTACAATACCCCATTAGAGCTTTACACTGAAACATCTTTGTGGTGATGAATTGGTCAGGTAAGATTCGTCTAGTATAGAACTCATAAAGAATTTGTGCTGTTTAAGGGATACATTCGTATCTATTTCCATAGAATATTTTCAATTACTGTATGAGGCAAATGATACTAAATTCTGCACAAACTAAAACCTTTGGCTATTTGCTTTCTCTCTACAACATCTGCTTTTGTCATTGAGAAATTGCAAAGAGTCCTTTACAGAAGCTTATTGCTTTGAATATACCATTAAATATTATTGTCTACCAGGCATTAGAATATTACCTATTTTACTTCTGAATCTTTTGTAACAAGTTGTTCTAGCTCAAAATAATATATATGGCAGACTACAGATCACTTAAATTTCTACATTTACATGTAACTAAAAGAAACCCATTTGAAATATTTATGTATACATTTATAATTGGACAAAATACCATATAGTATCTTTCATATGTATTCATGTTAAGTTTTAGTTTAAAAGAACATCCTTCCATTTTCTAGACTTGTATATTGAGAAGATTATAGCTTTTTTTCTGATCACCCACATCTTTCTCCTTATTTGAAAAGCACTTGGTTTTAGAAAGTTATCTTTTCTTCTGGAGTTTTGCAAATATGTATTTGGGCAAGATTTAACAAATGCTTCCAATTGGTATTGTTAGACATTGGAATCTAGATACATTTTTTCAGGATATTTGATAGTAATCCAGGAGTTACTATCAAGTTATAAAATATAGATAATTCACACACTTTTGAGTGATAGTGGGGCAGTTGTATTATTTTATATTCCAGATAAAATTTTTAAAAATTCATTCAGATAAGTAAAAAATGGAAAATCTAGTACACATTAGACCTGGTTTAATCAGTAATTCCCAGCCTTGACTTAGTGAGGCTCCACAATTACAAGGCAATAGTAGATTCCTTTCTGTGTTAAAAACATTGGCTATGCTTGAAGGGTTTGAAGGAAAGACAGTATATTTTCAAGTGTTTTATAATCATGGAATTTAGGTAAGACAATAGTTGTTTATACTTTTGATAGTAAGAGATTTTCCAACAGTGGAAAGTCTTCTGACTTGTTACTTACTATGATATCTTCTTACTTACTATGATATTAGCTCTAGAAGCTAATCTGTTTTAGAGAAGGTAAAATGGGGTTACCACTGTAACTTATTGTGGGAATATCTGAGATAACTTTTCACGTATTCACTTTTGGTTTGAAGAATACAAAAGTGTGCTTGGGCTGAATGCAAAAATGAGGCAAGGGCATTTTAAAATAAATATTAAAAACTCAGAAGGAGAGAAGGTTCATGTTAAAAGTATTTAGGCCTGAAGAAAAGGACTAGTATAAATGCGACTATTTTTAATCTTTTTAATGCTTATTTTGGGGACTTGGGCCTACCCTCCCTGAGGATGAAAACAAGATCACCCCTAAACTTGAGAGTTGTGTTATATTATATTATTATATTTATTTTTTTGAGACAGAGTCTTGCTTTATCACCAGGCTGGAGTGCAGTGGCACAATCTCGGCTCACTGCAACCTCCGCCTCCCGTGTTCAAGCAATTCTCCTGCCTCGGCCTCCTGAGTAGCTGGGACTACAGGCACGTGCCACCACGCTTGGCTAATTTTTTGCAGTTTTAGTAGAGACGGGGTTTCACCTTGTTAGCCAGGATGGTCTCGATCTCCTGACCTCGTGATGTGCCCACCTTGGCCTCCCAAAGTGCTGGGATTACAGGTATGAGCCACTGCACCCAGCCTATTTTATTGTTATTATTATTATTATATTTTGAGACAGGGTCTCGTTCTGTCCCCCTGGCTTTAATGCAGTAGTGCAATCTCGCCTCACAGCTGCCTTAACCTCCTGGGATCAAGTGATACTCTCACCTCAGCCTCCTGTGTAGCTGGGACCACAGGCACATGCCACCATGCCTGTCTAATTTTGTTTATTTTTGTAGAGGTGAGGTCTCCCTGTGATGCCCAGGCTAGTCTCCAACTCCTGGACTAAAGTGATCTTCCTGCCTCCATCTCCCAAAGTGCTGGGATTACAGCATGAGCCGCTGCACCCGGCCTTGTATTATCTTTTATTAAGTTCTTTTAACAGGGAGAATTGAAATACATATAAAGAAGAATCAGTAAATATCAGTAAATAGACCACATATTTCTTCTCTGTATGCATTGATATATCAAGATTTTTTAGCAGGTCTTGCACACATATTAGACAAATTATTTTAAATTCCAGTTTATGTTTATTAATAGGATAAATTATTTTCTGAAAAAAGTAAGAAATAAAATAATGTAATTATACAGTAGTCTCTTGCAAATGTCATAAATTACATTTTCCTGGGAAAATGACACAGAGTGGCATAGGAAATAGAATGTCAGTTAGACACAAGTTATTTTTTAATCTGTTAATCTCAATTTAAAAATATGGAGAGATTTTGATCAATTTGTTAGACAATAATGTGACAGTGGGGCCTGAGTTTTCCTTGTGACTTGAGATACATATTTAATAATGCAGATATGAAATGTCCAGGCAAATTTTGTTGTTACATATCCTAAAAGTCTATAAGATTTTCCTTTCAGTGCAAGTAAAGCTTTAAAAACATCAAAGTGATATCTCCCTCAACTGCAGCCTTTCTAGGGATCCCAAAAGGGTATTTTTGAAACAACAGCAAATTCTGCCAGTATAGATTCATTTTATCAGGAGCATTTTAAAGTAATCATAACAAGTTATTAAATCTGTTTTCTCATTTAATCATAACAACTCTGTAAGGTAACCATTATAATCCACTTTTTATAGAAAGAGAAACCCAGCATTGGAATAGGTAAATAACTTGCCCATCATCACCAGTAAGTAGAGTGAAGTCAGTGTGAAAGTCACCAAATAAAGCTTCACTGTCTTTTGGGACCCAAAAAGCACTTGGTCTTCTAATTCTAGGAAACAAAATGGTGGTAGACTGCTTTAATGTCTTATTTTTTTCCTCCCTCTTTTTCTTTTTTGCTAATTTCCTTCAGATGATATTGCAGACAGTGGTAAACATGGAGGAAAAAATGCAGAAGAGATCCTGTAGGTCTGACTCTTACTTTTCTTGTAGAAATTATGCTTTCCTTCATTCATTCACTCAACAAATATTTAATAATCCCATAGTATATGCAAGGAAATCTGCTTAATGTTGGACATAGATCAGTGTAATAGACATAGAACTTGTCTCCAAGGGCTTCAGCAAACAGATAAGTAAAAATTAAACCATGAGCACTATAATAGGGTAAATACAAGGGCTCACACAAAAATCAAGGCAGAAGTATAGAAATTATTTCTCTTTTATGGTAGGTAGGTGACTACTGGAGATCTAGAACAGGGACACCACCGACCTATGTAATTGGATATTTGACCAAGACACATATAATATTTATTTTTAATCAGGATAGAGACTGGAACACATACACTTTTAACAGTGGTATATCACTGAAGATACTTGATCTTGCAAGTGGCAGATGGTCTAAAAGAAGGAATTTATTAGTATATCCAACTACTATTCTGGAGTAAACTGGCTTTGAGTTTAACTTGATGCAGAGGTCACACGAAATCATCAGGAGATTTCTCTCTCTGTTTTTGGATTCTACTCCCTTGGAATTGGCCTATGTAGCTGTAAATTGGCCATAGGTGCTGCCCTATAGCCTCTCTTTTCATGTCCTGCTAGGGGCTTGGGAAAGGGGGTAGGGGTGGAATAGATCAGCGTCCTGAAAGGTCAAACAAAAACTTGAGTAGTATCAGTCTTCATAGGCCCATTCCTGAACTAACCTTTATGGTGAGGGTAAAAGAATAATCTGATTGTTTTATCTTAGGCCACGGGTCCTATCCCTCCAGCAGCGAAATTACATAAACTTTGTCCAAAACATTTGAGCTGAAATTGGATTGGGTGATGATTCCCTAGATTAGGTTTAAAAAATGATGAAATGGAGTAGCTACAACATTGAAAAAGAAATATAAGTATTCCCTTCAAGAAGTCATTTCTAGATGGTGAAAATATAGGTGATATAATTCCTTTATTTTTATTTAGAGAACAACACAAGGGAGAAATTTTAGTGTCATCTATGGAGGGAATATTTAAGTATTTTAGAAAACCAACCCAACATAGAATAATGTAGTGTGATCAACAAAAGCAAATGAAATTGCAGGTTTCATTCATGAAAATATTATGTCTAGTAAGGAATGAAATCCTTCCCCTCTACTTTGTAGTTTTAGAATTAAACTTGGATAATAGTCTTTAATTTTAATAAAGATATTTTGAAACAAACCAGATTATATTCAGGAGAGAGTAGCTCAGAAATGTGGATGTGTAATATGGAAATGAGGAAACGGAGAACATCAAAGCCATGTTTCTAACTTTGATCTACTCTCCTATTTAGGTGTAGACTTACTTTTTATTATCCCTAAGAATGAGGACTCCATGGTGGAAGTTAGAAGTAGACAATGTGGGATGTTTAAGATTATATGGGGAATCTTTTAAGTCAGTGAACACAGCCATTTCAAGTTTTCAAACAGAGAAAGACTGGGTATCTTTCTTGAATTTGTGGAGGTAATCCTGTAAGAAGAAGGATTACATTACATTTAAGAAGACTTACAAGATTATATTTTTTCAAAATTAAACATCTAGCTAAATGAAACTGATGTCTAGATTATTTAAATTTTGAAGTGAAGTTGTTATTATTATTATTGTTATCATTGTCTTAAATTTAGCCACTTGTCTAACTCTTCTAGAAGGTTAGTTATTAAAAAAAAAAAAAAGGTATGGTCAAGTTTATTTCAGGAAGTGAGGCCATAGTAAATGTTCACTATATATAACCTGAATTTACACCATCTCTCCTGACTGCCTATTCCAGCAAAAAACATCACTGTGAATCTTATCATAGAATGTTTTATTGATATCTGCATAAACCAAGGGCACTAAAAAAATAAAAATTATTACACGTGTGGAATAATGATTAATTGTCCTCAGGGCAAAGAAATATCTTGAGACATCTCAGTAGAAAAACCCCAAAGACAATAAGCCTAAGGTAGGAAAGAAAGGTTAATAATTATTTATAATGCAAAAAATAGGGAAAAATGATTCAGATAGCAAGTTTCTAGACCAGAAAATAAGAATTGTGGTTATTTTTTAGAAAGTTTGTTTGTTGTAAGTAGTTAAAGGAGACTTGAGGAGCACATGTAATAAATTACCTCTGCAATTAAAAACAGTATTTTACAAAAAATAATTTATGTAAGTATAAACAATTAAGTAATTTTGTTAGTCACTTGCACATATCCTGTTAGCTATATTAATTTTGGAATATAAGGTCAAAAATGATGAAGTAGCTAATGCTAACAGATGAAGTAGCTAATGCTAAAATACACTAGAAGGAAAGGCATATAAAATAATTGCCTTGAAAGATACCATGCTGATGTAGAGGTGAAAATATATGTTATACAAATCTGAGGAGAAAAGAAAATACACCATGGCTTGAACATGTGATACAAGCCTATCAGTGGAATATAGTAAACCACTTGGGCTGTCTTCCCTCTAAAAATATGTATAGACACTAACATTCCCAGGAATTTGCACTACCTACTATTGCTCCATTCTGCCACACATGCAGCAGGGGCTCAGTGGACATTTGTGAAATCAATCCTAAGTTAGCTTTTGAAAGAATGCCTGGTGATTCCATTATATTTTAGAAATGGAATCATAATAGTTCACTCTCTCTTTTCTGAGACTACTCTCTCCAAACTGTTCCTGTTTTAAAACTCTCCTTTACCTTTTTACCCTTCTTCTCTATCGGCCAAATTATTTGCTTCCTATTTTTCTCAGAAAATAAAAATTAGAAGAGATCTCCCACAAGCTCTGACCATCAAATCCAACAATGTACTTCATCTGTCTCCTTACATTCTCTGCCTTCTTGGCAGAAGACAACACAACACAATGGTTTCAATGTTCATACTTCTACGAAAAATCCTTCCACTGGTGCACAGACAGTATGCCTTTCCCACCTGCTAACTAAGGAGCATCACTCCTGCAATTCCCTCCTCTGCAAATTCATTTTGATTTCTATGGTCATTCTCAGCAGCATAAAATGTGCTATGTCATATGTGTGCATATGTATCTGTGTGTGTGTGTAGATAGATGATAGATAGATAGATAGATAGATAGATAGATAGATAGATAGATAGATATGTGTACTATATAAATATCCTGTTATTGACAGCACATCCTTCTCAGCTTGCTGCCTGATTTCTCAGATCCCTTTTATAGCTAAACTCCTCATAAGCATTGTCTACACTCTCCTTCCAGTCTCTCATCCCCACTGTACTCAGGCTTTCATCTCCACCACAGTTCTTGTCAACTCTCCACATTACCATGTCCAAAGGTAAACTCCTTCTCAAGAGCATTTCACAGCCTATCTCTTTCTTCACTCAGCCTCTTAGACAACATTCTTTCCTTTTAAGTTCTCTGGTCACTCTCTTGTTTTCTTTTGCTGGCTTCCTCCCTTTCTTTCTGGAATCTCAGATTGGAAGCTCTCTAGGGCTCAATTCTCTCTTTCTCTATCCTCAGTTCCTTGGTGATCTCATAGTTTCATAAATTTAAAACTATTCTTATAATAATGACTCTCAAATGTATGTCTCCAACTGTGGCCTCTCACTGAACTCCAAAATCACACCCTCATCTATCCAATTGCCTATTCACCATCTCCATTTAAATATCCAGTAGACTTCTCGAAGTTAATATTTTTGTAAACAAACAACAACACCCCTCATCTACACACACACATACACCCCTCTACCTCTGAATGTGTCTCTATACTTAGTATTTTCCTCTTATTAGAAGATTACTACAACCTTTTTTCCCCAGCCTTAAATCTCTCTAGCCACTGTTGACTCCTTTATTTCTCTTCCTTAATTTATTATTAAATCCTCTCACTTTCACCTTTGAAATATGTTTAGTAGCTGAACTTTTCTCACTACCTTTATGAACCACCTCAGTTCTGGTACCATAGCCTCTTACCTCTAAAGTCAAGTTCATAGTGTAACAACAATATGAAAACCCCTGAAAATTTCAGCAGCTTTGAAAAATGAGAAAGTTTTTTCTTCGTCATGCACAAGTTGGGAAACTTGCTGTACTCATCATAGCCGCTTAGGCACCCAGGTTGATGAATGCTCTGCCTTCATCTGTTTCCACCATTATAGCGGCTTCCACTTCACTCAGAATAAAATCTAAAGTCTCCACAAAGGTGTAAAAGGCTATTCATCATCTGAAGGGCGGAGATAACACCTGGGCAGCCTTTCTCGTGCAGCAAAGCCATTAACTGAGGTCCTAATCACACATGGTTGCCATTTGTAATCATTTGTTATTTGAAGAAATTTATTCCATTTCCAATAGAACTCAGTTTCAGCATTTAGATTTCAAAAGTATATGCACAATTTAATTTCCTATTGCAACTGAATTTTAGCTTCACTCAAATTTTATCAAAATGACACGACCAATTAGCATATGAAATCTTTAACTAGAAAATTAAAAAAAAAAACACAGACAGAAAGCTAATTTAGATGCATGAGTTGTTTTTTCTTGTTTATAGAGGGCCTGTGAAAACATAATGCATATAAAAAGAGCCGTGACTTCAACTTTGCTGTAAAATGGCCTCTATTGAAAGGATGAGACCTTGATGAGAAGGCATGGATGTGTGAACATCATTGTGAAAGAAGTAGGGCAGAATAACCAATTAGGGACAGGAAAGGGCAGTTAGGCAGGAAGGAGTTAAATATTGCAAGTTAGAAAACAGTTTTTTATTCAGTTTGATGCCTTGGTAACATGAGGCATAAAGTTTCCATATGTGCCTTTGAATGCGGCTAGGTAGGGTATATAAATACGATGATTAAAAACTCATATTCTTGCCTAATGAAAGACTGAATCAACAAAAAATGACAATGGACACTTATAATTTTCCTCTGGCATTTCTCTTTCCTTCTTATTCTGCTCATTTGGTGAATAGCCCTTCCCCTAAACTCCAACCATGTAGGCTCAAATGGGGTTTCAAGTTACTGTCCTTGTTCCACCTGTCACTTTCCCCATGAGTGTGGGCCCATGACCCAAGTTGGGCCAGAGTGCTGTCCATAGGCTTTAAGTAAAAAGGAAAAAAGGAAGATGATTTCTTTTTATAGATGGTAATTTGAGTGAGTGCAAGAAATGCTATTGGCCATATTTACATACTTGATGTGGTAGCTAATCTTGAAAATAATGCTGCCCCATAAAATAAGACAATAAAACATATTAAGGTAGAAGTTTAAAGGTATTTCAAGACAATGATTCATGTATCCCTGGAAAGTACTATTCCTCTGACCTCCTGACATTACATTACTTGATTTAATTAATTCCTCATTTTGTCTAAGTTAGTTTATGTTTGTATTTTGTAATTTTCAAACTAAATATTTATTACTCAAACATCCATACAGATTTAGAATAGTTATAGCAATTTTAAAACTCTTGAATAATGAGAGTGAGATAACAAACTAAATAAAACATTTTATGTTTGATATAACTCACCTTGCTGCACGACTTCTTACAGGAGGAAAATAACTTCTCTGATAATTGTTTAAATATGCCTATTTTAGTAGCTGGTTTAGAGAGTGAATAAATATGTATTTATTTAATGAGACTTAGGAAGAAAAATATATTTGTCAATTCAGCATTTGCTTGCCAGAAAACATTATGTTAATGTAAATTTTAAAATTTTTATAACTAAAAGCAGGGGTAACTTTCATTGGTTTTATCTTATGAATAAAATAGGAAACAAAATTCAAATGTTTCTTTTAATTTTATTCTGAGCTTTAACTTCTGTTTTTTAAAATGTTTAATGTGAAAAGATGGCATTTTATAGCTGGAGTATAAAATTAACAACATGTTTATTCCTCCAAACTATTAATAAACACAGTGAGACAGCCCAAGACAAATTAGACACAGCTACCCATAACGCTGTTACACTTATTTGCTTTGCTAGTAATTATAGTTAGAAAAAATCCACTATCCTCTGTGCTACATAGTAATCCATAATTTATTTCTGTTACACCTTTTTACTAATTTTTTCCTAATAGCCCCTTGAAGGAAACACACAACCTCTTTATTATAATCTGTATCTACAGCAGATTTAGGAGGTTTTAAAACCTGTTATAGTTGTCATTGAGGATAAGTAGAGGGGTTTGCAATCTAGAACTTAACCTTAGGTAATAAGTACTGAAGACTTTCTTTGTCAGGCCTAAGTCTTGTTACATAAACTTGCCTCGTTTTATTTAACCATTTTGACCTAATTTACTCCTTGTATATATTGTGAGCAACAATGATTCCATTCAATAATTTTTTAAATGTGTGGAATTCCCACTATTTTGTAGGGGAACTTTTATGTCTTTGACTCATCATGATTAATTTAGTCCAAATTAGTTTTTAAAATATGTATTGGATTGCTTTTCTTGGAATTCCAATGGGAGGAATATTGGATTCAGAGTTATAAAGGATATTATCATGGCTTTCTCTCTCAATCTCTCTTTTTCCATCTCCCATCAGCTTTCCTGCTTAGTTAAGGTTTTGGATAAAAACTCTATACCTTGTAACAAGATTGCTTCTGTAAATGTCAGGCTTACAAAGTCGTTAAATGCTGAACCCCAAGGAAAAAACACACTGAACTCAAAATTCTAAGGGAATTTTCTGATTGGCCAAACTTGGGTAACAAGATAGATGTGTGGGCAGAACTGAATACAGTTATATCCCAGCAATTGGTTCCAAGGTTCCTCGGGAATACCAAAATCCAAGGACGTTCAAGTCTCTTATAAAAAATGAGATAATATTTGCCTATAACCTATGCACATCCTCCCATATGCTTTAAATTATCTTTAGATTACCTGCAATATATAATACAAAGTATATGTTATGTAAATAGTTGTTATTCTGTATTGGTTTTTAATTTATGTATATATTTTTATTGTTGTGTTATTTTTTATTGTTTTCTTGGAAATATTTCTTTTTTTTTTTTGAGATGTGACCTTTCTCTGTAGGCTGAAGTGCAGTGGTGCTATTACGGCTCACTACAACTTCAAACCCCTAGGCTCAAGTAATCCTCCTGCCTCAGTCCCCTGAGTTGCTGGGACTACAGGAGTGGGCCACCACACTGGGCCAATTTTTTTTTTTTTTTGTAGAGAAAGGGTCTCACTCTGTTGACCAGGCTGGTATCAAACTCCTAACCTTAAGCAGTTCTCCTGCCTACGCCTTCCAAGCTTCTAGGATTATAGGTAGGAGCCACTGCACCTGGCCCCAAATATTCCTGATCTGCAAAAACTGGTGGCGCTCACCTATGCAGAGCCTATTGATGCAGAGTTGGCCATCTGTACATACTTACTTCTATGGCTGAGTCCTCCTGAAAAAGTCAAAAGAGATTAGGTGGGAAGAGGATGAAGAAAAGTTCAGGTCAAGTATGAAGAGAGAACAGCA
The DNA here is from genome assembly GCF_009828535.3 of Hylobates moloch. Taxonomy (NCBI): domain Eukaryota; kingdom Metazoa; phylum Chordata; class Mammalia; order Primates; family Hylobatidae; genus Hylobates; species Hylobates moloch. The sequence goes on along the minus strand of NW_026652277.1, from coordinate 141,121,379 downwards.
GAGACAGTGGGAAATGAAATTGGGAAGAAAGATCCTGATATTCCTCTCGGGTAGCTGATGTAATTAAGTTTGTGGGCACAACTGGATAATTTACACTTCATTTGACAGGTAAATGTGTAAAGGAAATGGATTGACAAAATCATATCTTTGCCTAAAAAGTATTAATCTGCCAATATACTGTCAAAGGCAAGAGACCAAGAGAAATAGTAGTTAGAAAGTTATATCAATAAATATTACAGAGCTCAAGTCAATTACAACAGTGCTGGTGACAGGTAAGAAGGGCCTAATCCAATGTGGCAGATTGAGAGGAGAGAGCCATGGAAAGCATTATAAAGGAAATTCACCCAGTATATAGCAACTGAGCTTCAAAGGAAGGAAAAGAAAACATGTATCAGTATTTATTTAAATGGCTTTTTAGCAGATATATTTCCTCAGTGAATTTTGTGATCTCTGCTGTTTCCTCTCTTTTAACTGGAAGAAGAATGTTGTTAGAAAAAAGAATCAGAGGGAAATCGATACCTTTCTGTCATGATGACTTTTTTAAAACATACTGTTTTCATATGAGCACTTCAGTTGGCTGGTTCAGTTGTTGGTAAACAATATTTTGGGGAACCCAAAAACCATTTTCCTTTTGGCATTTAACAACAATTAAATTTTTTTCCATTAATTTATAATGTGGTTCCTTTGTTACTTAAGTAATCTTTAGGCTAGAAAAAAAAAAGTGAGTCCATTCTGTTTTTTTCCGACACTGAGTATCTAGCACCTAGTGTAATGCCAGTATGAAGCAGATTCTGAATCCACCCATTGAATAAACAAAGGAAGCATCTTCCATCACATGTGATGTATTTTTAGTTTTATATCCTTCAAAAAGGATTTGCCTCCCATCTGTGAATTTCTGCATTCACTTTGTCTTTATTCACTTTTGCTCACTGTGGTCATGTAGAGAAAAACTAAATATTGTATTCCCAGTCTCCTCTGCTGTATGTGGAGTCTTAATTAGCTTTTCAAACACATTGCAGATAAAACCTATTAATCCTCTGACCTTCACTGAATTCAAAAGTTTTTGTGTTAATTGTTTTGAGAGAATAATAGACAGTTTTGCTGTTTTAAAAAAAAAAAAAATCCTTGCATCTCTGCCAGGAAAACAGTAGAACCAGAAAGAACATTTGAAAGGCTGCTTGTATTTCAGCTGCCATCTTTTACCACTAGTGCATGTCAGAGGACAGTCATTTCTAAACTTTATGAAAGCCATTTGTTTTCTTACAGCTTTATAAAGTAAGCTTTTAAAATGATTTCTATCCAAAAATAGCAAAAATAGCAATTAGATCATTTAAGATCATTGTAATTTTGTTTATTAAAGCCCTAAGTGGAAAAGGAACTTACATTTATTGTCCACCTATTAAATTACAAGCACTTTGCTTGCATTAACTCCTTAAAACTTCAGGATCCCCCTTTGCCTGTGGTTTAACCATTCGTGTCAACATTCACTTCTGTTTACAAGGTTTCAATCACTCCACTGGGTACTGAAGAAAAACTGATGAAAATTGTCACCTTCATTTCACAGAATTGCACACATTCATTTGTTTTCGAGAGTAAAAATTTCTACTGCTGATGTAGGAAGGAATTAGGACTTGAAATCTGTTTTCTCTGATTCTAAAACGATTGTCAAAGTTTCAATGACCATTAGGAGGTACTCAGTAGTGTCACCCAAGGTTAAGGTGACATACACACCAGTTTTCTCCTGTAGCACTGACATAATTATTCATCACACGTTCTTTTATTCTCAGAGATGTCCAGTGTGGATGATTATGCTCCATCTCAGAAGCTTTTAAAATTATGTATTTGTGAGTGCTGCGGGAGACCAAGGTGAAAAGATCACTTGAGACTAGGAGTTTGAGACCAGCCTGGGCAACATAGTGAGACCCCCCCGCCGCCTCTATAAACAATTAAAAAATTAACCTGGGGCTGTGGCACATGCCTGTAGTCCTAGCTACTTTGGAGGCTGAGGCAGGGGGATAATTTGAACCCAGGAAATAGAGGTTGCAGTGAGTTACCACACCACTATACTCCAGCGTGGGTGCCAGAGTGAGTCCCTGTCTCTTAAACAAAAAATAAATTAAAAAAAAATTATGCATGTGTAAAGGCTAAAGCAACTCCATCATGGAAACTAATCCACTGTGCTGACTTCTGCTTAACCCCAGTTCCTCTCAGATTTCTATTTTCAAGTACTTACCATAAATCCTGCTTATAGGCAAATTCCTTCTGAAACATCTATACCCTTTCTCTATGGTATAGAAGCCCTGGCTCTGGGGGTTAACAGTGCGGGGATCCACCACCTCTCAGCTACCCAAGACATGGCTTCTGCTCGTAAATCCCTAGGAAATGCTTCTTTCAGAGAAACTGGATCTGTCAGTTTCTTATTTTAGCCTCTCAGCTCCCATGGCCTTTGGGAGTAGGTTCACATAGACCTGCTCATTTGAAACAGCATCTCTAGAGGTTTAGAATACCAGAATCTCTCTTCCCATCAGCAATTATGATTCAGTTGGCCTGGTACAAGGATAAGAAAGACAACTATATTTTAAAAATGATCGTTGGGTGATTCTGTGCTGCCAGGTAAGCAAAACACTCATCAAGTCTCATAAAAAAAAGCAGCCATGAGCAGTGAAACAGAATGCTCTGCCGGGAGTCGGGAGCTTGGACCTGAGGTCTAACCCTGCCACTGGATGCACAACCCTCATCGTTTCAGGCTTCTGCTTTTTCTTTATAAACTGAGAAGATGGAATGGAGTCAGTGGCTTTCTGTTGGGGTTGGGGGTTGAGTGTAGTGGAAAGAGTACCTTGCAAAGTCTCAAAGTACGAGACTTGGTCAAACTGTACAAGATTCTGAGATTCTTGTAGCCACCTATCCCCATGGGAGCTGAGGGTGAGTGAAGAGATACTTGTTCTTTTGGAAAATCACTGCTTTTAGGGTGCCAGTGTTTGGGATGGAAGTATGTTGTATGGTATCATCATTGCCTATGTTGGAGCAGGAAAAAAGAAGGAATGGAAACTTACGTAGATGATCCTGAATTTTTATTTCTAAATCAAAACATTAAGAAAAGATTGGATTTAGCAACTACTTGATTCAGTAACTTGCTTTTCAGCTGCTTAGTTTAACTACACACACACACACACACACACACACACACACACACACACAGTGTGAAACAACAGCTGAAGACATATTTGATGATGTGAGCACAAATGCATTTTTTTAGTCTTTTTCCAACTGAGTTGCTGGAGGACAATAGTGCGAACATCCACCCTTCCTTGCCAGCTGGCCTGTATTCCTAAACCAGGGAAATAACGTTCACACTTACCCTACCCATTATGACAAGCTACCTCTGGTCGAAATTATTACAGCATGTTCTTATTAGTGTCTGAATCCCACTTTCGTTTGTATGTTATACCTACCCAGTCCTGGATGAGTAATTTTAATTGTGAGAGCCAAATGAGCAAAATGTGGAGTTAGCCCTTGACAAAAATAGCCACTGTTACAAACATGATTTAAGGGCTGAAATGGTTCAGATCATCATCCCTGGTGTCTTTGCTTAACAAAGGCAGCTAGGAGGGGTTATTGGTCTCAGAGGTGGAATATAGCTGCTGCTCTGTCAGAAGGAAAGTGCTCCTTTGGCTACTTCTTCTTTGTCCACAGGGCAAATACTGTGATATGAGAAACCGGAGAGGTGGGATGTATCATTGGCAGCTTGGCCCTGAAGGCATTAGGGCAGTATTTTTCTCTTTTTGCCCCTAGCCAGCTGTCTTTTTGCACAGGTTGAATGCATGTGCTCTGCCTTTGACATTGTGCATTTAAATGCCAGCTTGTGCAATTTACAGTACAAAAGGGCAAGGATACGTGGGGGAATGAGGAAAAAAAAAGAACTTCTTTTCTCTTCTCATTGGCTGACCTTTGTGATTTCGCGTTATAAAGGCATTAAAAGAGCCCCTATGACCATATTTCTGATCTTCAAAACAATCACAGAAATAGCCCTTTATAATGTTATTTATATACATTGCTACCAGTCTTCGTGCGTTAGAATATAAAGAATAATTTGTATCCCTGGAACTGAAGGTGGAAAGCCATTCCTATCTCAGTTAGCTGAAAGTAAAACCAAATTGCATTCTGTAATTTTGGTAATAGGGATCAAAAAATTTTATATTGTAGGATTTTAGGCCAATAATACCTGAATCTGAAAGGTAGAGTTAATATGCTTACCTCAAATTAATTTAGAAAATTTCAAATTTGGAGAGATCATAATATAATAATTTTATGAAACAGATATAAAAGGAGATGCAGGACTGAGAGTGACCTTGGTGGTATGCAAATCCACATTCTTGAGAAATGATTTATGTAGACTTAATGATTCTCTTATTCTTCTTAGGTATTCATTCATTAATGCATCTGTTCACTTATTGAGTCCTTTCATGAGAAAGATGCTTTTCTGGGTACTAAAGAATAATGGTGGCTGGGTGTGGTGGCTCACGCCTGTAATCCCAGCACTTTGGGAGACGGAAGCAGGTGGATCACCTAAGGTCAGGAGTTCAAGTCCAGCCTGGCCAATATGGTGAAGCCCCATCTCTACTAAAAATACAAAAAATTAGCTGGGCGTGGTGGCAGATGCCTGTAATCCTAGCTACTTGAGAAACTGAGGCGAGAGAAGCGCTTGGACCCGGGAGGCAGAGGTTGCAGCGAGCGAGATTATGCTGCTGCACTCCAGCCTGAGTGCAACAGAGCAAGACTCTGTCAATTTAAAAAAAAAAGGAAAAGAATAATGGTGACAAGGAGACAAAGTTTTTGCATTTATAGAACTTCATAGTCCAGTGAAGGAGACAAATCATAAAGGGCATGTAGTATGATATCCGAGAATGATACTTGCTATGAAGAATTGAGAGGGCAAGTGGATAGAGAATATATTGGAAGGTGCTATGTTTTCACTGGGTGGTCTGGGAAGGCCTCTCTTAAGGAGATGCTATCTTAGCAGAGACTTGGATGAAGAAGGGAGTGAGCTGCACACACATTTGTGAAAATGGTTTCAGACAGTAAAAATGCAAGCTTCACACGGAAGAAATGCAAAGCCCCAACGATCAGGGAACAGGAAAAGAAGCAGTGGAATAGAATAGCATGAGTGAGGAGCAGGTAGTAGGAGGTGAAGTTAACAGAGTTGTGGATCTGGATCACAAAAGATATTATCCTAAGTGAGGTCTGATGCTTTCAAAGGGCCTGAGTACAGATCATTTTAAGCAATTATAAAAGTGAAAACAATTAGAATTAACATAAACAAATTTCTCGTGTGTTTTGTTGGCTGGAAAAGTTGTTTAGTTGTCTCTTGCTCTGTCCCCTTAACTTTAGTGACACTGCTGTCACTGAATTTTGCATATGAAATTCTCTTCAGAAAAGGATAAGACTAGTGCCATCTGGTGGTCGCAGTTGTGAACGTCATACTCCATCCTGGAGTATTTGCAAAACCAAAAGCATTTAGGCCTAGCAGCGCTAAAACTTTCAATAATACTTATACTCCTAGGTAAATATGTCTATTGAGCACATATAAAACTAGAATGTGGAAACTCGACTAAAGTATTGGCTGATGTTGTTCTGTGCTTTGAGGAATCTTTTAGTTTAGCCCAGTAGTTATTTTTGTCTATACAGTATATGCAATGCAGTTCACATAGCAGGTAATAAATAAATTGCTATTCAGTTGAAATTAGCCTAATGTCTACTTATCACTGAGGTACCATTGACCTTTATTAGGTCTTCTTTCTTAGGTCTCTACAACAGTAGTATTCTTGAATCCAGAGAGAGACCACATCATTTTCTTTTTATTGTGATATTTGTGGTTATGATTATTTGGCTAGCACACTTACTATTTTTATATAGCGTTTGCCTAATAAATATAAATTTACATATGGGATAGAAAGAACTATGTTTTAACATTACATAGATGTTTATCTTAAGGGCTACCTGCTTAGACTGTCTGGCTTTGAGCCTTGCCTCAGTCACCTGCAAATTCTGTGGATGAGCCTTAGTTTCCTTCTCTGGAAAGACACTAATGGTTCTAACTTTACAGAGATCTTGTCAAGATTAAATGAGAAAATCTGGGTAAGCTGCCTAGCCCAGTACTTGGAATATTACAAGTAGCCAATACATGGTAAATATTTTTATAATTTGTATGTATTTGGTATGTAGCATTTGATAAGCTAAAGGTCAAATCATGTCTCATGGGAAAATTAAATATAAAAAAGTAACTAGTTTGTAAGGACAGTTCAGCCTGATCACTCAATAAGCATTTAGTTGAATTCCTTATTTGTAGTAGGCACTGTTCTGGAATATCCATCATACATTTATATTACCAAGAAGTACGCAAAGCTACAAAAGGACAAGCCTCTGAGTGTTTAATAATTGTGTTTACAGAGCCTAGAGTGGCATCTGTCACACAGTAGATGTTCAATAAATATTTGCTGAATGAATGAATTAGAAAGGACTCCTTAAATATAATCTAGTTTTACTTCTTATTCATGTAATTATTTAATAAAATTTGATATAAGTTAAAGTTTCTGTATGTAGATGTAAGTAAAACTGAAATGATATTCAAAATTGTATTATCGTTACATTTTTACCTAGGAGAATGAAATCAATAATAATCCTAGGGTACTCATTTTTCAGCAATAATCAAAAGATTTCTTGTATTACTAATTGTGAGCAGAATACTTAAAGAGAGGAATTTTGGCAAAATTATTATGTGAATCACTAAATTTTTATATAGTGGTTTTTCCCCTAAAATGTAATGTGTGTTTTAAGACTTAACTCTCAGAATGGCAATTCCATTTTCCTGCTTCCAAGTTCTTGATTAGGGACTCTTTATTATTACACATATATTTTCTATTCAGCTAAAACCTCCACAACATACAGAATAAAAGATTTAATTTTTCCTGACTTAAAGAAAAGCTGATATTTGTATATATGCATTTGCTATTTATCAAATGAACTCTAAGACAATGTCAACTGCTTACTAATATCCAATGTATGTCCATGGACAGCCTCCCTCAAGCAATGAATCTCAGAATATCATGGCAATGTGAAAATTCCTATAATTCACATATTTCTATAAATCCTATGGCGTACTTTCTCGTTAAACATGAGGTAACACTTATTCTGTATTTTAATGATATTTCAGTGGTTTCTATAATTTTTTTTAAAAATCTCAATAAAAAGGATTTAGTAACCTTAAGGTTAACCTTGATCAATATTTCAGAAAGTATTATTAATTGGAACCTAAAAGGAATGCTAAATGCAAAGATGTGGCATAGGTTCATCAAAATTAAAGAAGTCATGTAAAATTAACCTTAATTCTTCATCAGATAGTGAACTTGAAGATCAGAGAAATTGTGTAGGCTTGATGCATGTGTAGCAAAGCATTTGAAAAGGTGCCTTTTGATGTGTGATTTAAAGGTAAGAAAATGGGCTGAATGCAAGAGACAACTAGTTACCCCTTGAACCTTTACTAACCAACACTTAGTAATGGATAACTCTTAATCTGGTAGAGATGTCTAATGGTGAGTAGGCGGCTTCATCCTCTTCTGAGAGTCTCTGGATTTAGTCATTACTAAAAAGATTTTGCATTTGACACTGTTGACTATCTCTTTATCTGTAAGAAGCCTATTCATGATTTGTTAATGGTTTTGACATATTTGTTATCATAATAGGCAAGCACATCTTCAAAGCCAATGAAATTTGTTACAATTTTATGTGGAAAAACACCTTCAAGAATGCTTTTTGGGAAACTATATTCACTTGCCAACTGGCTATATTAAACACCACTCTTTCTCTTGTCAAGTGCTTTCTCTTACAATGCCCTATTTATTCCTGGAGAATTCACTTTTATCAGGCTATGAAGTCATCAATTCAAGCTCACTATAAAGAACTAAAGCTTCACCTTAAGTGCTTAAAATACTCCTAAGTAATTTTGAGTAACGGTCAATTCCATACCCTTTAGAAAAACTATTTTAATTTTTTTTTTTATAACCAGTACTTTCTGGTATTTCATCAAGGTGTGATTTCATATGTAATCCTAATTAAAGTAGCAATTTGATTATTTCATGCCAGAAAGTCCAGACATATACACGCCTCTGAAATTGAAGTGTTTTTGATAATTGTTTTGGGAGCAATCACAGGACATTACGTCCAAGATTCAGACTGAGAGACTGAGATGCTGATGTCATTGACATTACTGCTACTGTTGCCCCGACACTGGGAATTTGTTGAGAACAGAATGATGAAACCATTAAATGACATTTTCACAGAATCACATTACGTCAATTCCAAACTTTCTAAAGAGTGTTAACTTTTCAAATCAAGAAGTACTATGATATCTTGATTTCTTATATTGCTTTTCCCTCCTTTTCTCCATGCTATTTTCTTTTTAATGTGATTTTTTCATTGCCCGCCACATTCCTCCTTAAGTAATCATGTTTAGTTCTATGTTTGTACACAGAGAATTATTGAACATTTTAGATATTTTTGGGGGGATTCCAATCTGCTGGAAGCTGTCAAAGTCTAAATTAGCTAGTAACTAAAGAACCGAACATAATTTTTCTTTATTTTTTTCTTATGATTTTATCACATGATATGAATTATTCTGGTCGTTTTAGGATTTACTATTATTATTTAGAATTTTTTAAAAAATTGATGTTGTTTTACTTAATTTGTAAAATTTTTACCACAAAATATTTATTCATACAAGTTACTAAAAGCTACATATAAGAGTTTGGTAAGTTTCCAGCTGAGCCTACAGTCTGTTGATAAAGAGATGTAACCAATGATGATCAGGCATCTTGCGTACAGAACATTAAGAGACACAGAAGAGTATTCGCAATCTCACCAGGCAGCTATACCACAGTGAAATTCTAAATCTAGGAAGAAAAATAGGACATTTCTTAAAATGTGATGATGGTCTTCTAGCACTATCCAATTAAACTTTCTATATTGGTAGAAATGTCTGTACTGCTGCATGTGGCAGCCACTAGCCACAGGTGGCTCTTTAGCTGTTGAAATATGACTAGTTATTGAGAAGTCAAATTTTCAATTTTATTTAACTTTAAATTATTTAATTTTGCATTTAAAGAGCTTAATACTGTTATTGGCTGCCATATTGGACAGCAATGCCTACTCTTTAAATTTACCATGTCCTCCCCAGCTGCCACCCATTTCCCTTGTTTTCCTTGGGAAGTAAATTGTGGTTTTAGTTAAGGCAAGGGTCAGGTCCTGTGTTCCTCTAATAACTAGATAAGATTCCATGGTGTGCTGGTAAGCTATATTTGGGGGAGATAAAAATAGTACTGAGTTATAGTGTTTGCTGATTTGCATGGTGTACATAATTCCACCAAGGCCAATTTGAAGCTATCAACATGAAATTAACCAGCCAGAAGGATTTCTGAAAATTTAACTATCTGGTCTCATAAGCTGGTACAAACTGTCTCTACTATACCTGTACTCTGTAAAATCCCAAATCCATCCCATGTTTTCTTAAATGTTGCTAAGGTTTACATGCCCTAGATCACTTCGCTCTGTGAGTTCTGCTGTTACTTACTTGGTTCAGCTCATGGACTGGCTTCTTAATTCTCTGTATGCTGGCCTTTTGGTTTTTTTTCCATAAAAGCACTTTTCTTTAGTTTCCATAAAATCTATTTTCAGAAACCATTTGTACAAAGCATAGAATTTTTTTAAAAAGATATCTGCAGATGGTAGAGGGGATGCGGAAAGAGCTCACTATGTGGCAATATTAATAAATACAGGTTAAGTATTGGGTATCTTTGCTGTTTAATATCCTCAGGCTACACTTTACTGCCCTTTCCCAGGTTCCCTCCCACTGTACGTCATCTCTCTGACTCCTCTTTGGTGCTTTCCTTCTGCCATAGCTTGTTCTCACTCCCTGAGTTTTGGATTTCCCACAGAAACTCCAAACTTTCCAACTAGGTCATACAAAGCAATTCAGTTCTCTTCAGCCTCTATTCTCAAACTCTCCTTTGATATTCACACTCATCCCATTGCTTGAAGGACCCTTTATTTGCCGTAATCAATCTTCCTTAGAAAGTAGTTACTCAGGCTGGGTGAAGTGACTCACGCTTGTAATCCCAGCATTTTGAGAGGCCAAGGCGGGCGGATCATGAGGTCAGGAGTTCAAGACCAGCCCTGCCAACATGGTGAAACCTCGTCTCTACTAAAAATACAAAAATTAGCTGGGTGTGGTGGCGGGCGCCTGTAACCCCAGCTACTCGTGATGCTGAGGTTGGATAATCTTTTGAACCCAGGAGGTGGAGGTTGCAGTGAGCCGAGATCCCACCACTGCACTCCAGCCTGGGGAACAGAGCGAGACTCTGACTCAAAAAAAAAAAAAAAAAAGAAAGAAAATTATTCATACATGTAACAAAACTTAACTGAATAACAACTACATGCCAGGCACTCTTCTGCTTGTAAATATCAAATTTGGCCCTTCATTATATTAGTATTGGGTGTAATAATTTTCAAAATGCCTAGCACACTGCTGACATATGTTGGCAATCAATAGGTGTCATTTTGTTATGTATTTTTGAAGCAAAATTTAGAAATACGTTAACACGCTAAGGGACAGAAATAAAGACTACAACCTTTGGAGAGATTCAGCCTTTCATCTCTGTCTTCCTTTTAATTACACATTCTATTTCACCCTCAAAGCTGACTCTTAAATACTAATATTTGTGATGTCCAGATATGTATAAACAATGATGTAATCCACTATCATTTTAGTAAAACTATGTATAAATCACTGTACATTTAATTAATACAGCATGTATTTTCACTGACCCTGTGTTTATTTGTTGCTGTTGCTGTCATAAATTCCCTAGTTACTTATTGTGGATACACAATAAATATATACTTAAAATACTTTTAGTTTCAATAAGTGAAGAGCAAATACAATACATGTTATAGAAATGATTAACATTATATTTTGGTTCATTTTGTTTCTTCGTTGATCACTTTTTGTTTTGCTATAAAACTATTTGGTAATTTTTGTGAGTGCAGTGAGTAATATTTTTTTTATTGTCCTGATGCTAGGTGCTTGCACAAGGGGAGGAAATGCATGGTGTTCTGTTTTACTTTATGTGATTGGGCATAGAAATGTCTTACCAATTTGATCTCTTATATCTGCCCACAGCTCTTGGACTCCACAGCCTTTGTCCTAGTTCAGGTCATCATTACTCTAGTCTGGAACAGTACTGTATCCTCCTTAGCCGGTCCTTCACAATATGTAATTTACACCAAATATTCTGCATCAATGATTTCACTGAAGGCATGTCTGGTTATTTCACTCTCCACTTAAACCTGCCAAAGCTTTACTTTGTCCCTAGGATAAAGTCTTAATTGAAGAGTTTCAGTGCCTTTCCTGATCTTTCTCTGGCTTCATCTCTTGATAACTCTTTCCTCGCCCTTTGCTCCATCCATATAAAAGTCCATCCAATTGTTTAAAGTCAACCCACTCTCTCTTACAATTATGATTATTTCAGAGGCTTCTTTGTTCAAATCCTTATCCTCCTCTCTCCACCTCCCCTTTGTTTGAATACCAGTTGTTATTTTCATAAAATATCACCCCTTACTGGTCTTCTGGATGGACAGGTGTCTTGTTTCAATGAATTTCATAAAATCTCTATCCTTTATAATAGCACATGGCATACAATACTGGGTATTTGTTTCTCACTAGACTCTGAGTTTTGTGTGTGTGTGTGTGGGGGGGTGTGTAAATTACATTATCTGTTTTAACTGACAGAGCAAGGCACATTTCGCGAAGTGAGTGTCATGCTTGTGTTCAAAATTAAGGTGAATTAATAACTGCAACACATAACCAGAAGAATCTGTTTCTCTGCTAACATTCAAAAGTAGGAAGAAAGAATACCTTTGCAAGTGCCTATTATGTTCAAAGTATTATGGTTGGTACTTTACATATGTCACCTCGTTTAATCCTCACAGCAATATGAGCCTTTGAAAACTTAAGCATGCTCAAGGAAAATACGAAATGGCAAAGCCAGGATTCAAAGCATGACCTTTCTGACTGCAATATTTATGTTCTTTTCACTAATCCACATTGCTTTTGAGAATCTGTGAAAGCTGTGTTGCTGACTACTACCCATTTTGTGGGATAAATTGAAGAATATATGCCAAAGAGGCTTGTAAACTGTAAATATTCTACACAAGTACTGTGAACTTTATAGGTTTTCAAGACACATCTGTTAAATAAATCACTAAGTGACCATATGATATTATTATTGTAGTTAGTGTGAAAGAGAAGCAAAGAATACTTATTATCTCCATTTCCAGGAGTAACGTCACCCAGTCTATGTTCCTCATTAATGAGTGTTGCATTAAAGAAGAGTTCTATCATCAAGTATGTTTGGGAAACAGTGCCCTAACTTAGACTGGTTTCTCTACTGTAGAATTTCAGTCTGGTATATGTTAAATATATTGTAAAATCTTAGGAGGGTAACATTTTGTATGTAGTGCTCTCCAGTGTTATTTGACCCTGAACTGTTTTTGTGGAGAAGAGCATCTATCTGGACTAGTGCTCCATGGATTCCACTTTAAAGTGTTATACATCACTTGTAAAATGATTTTTCTTGTCAGAGATTATTACTTTTAAAGATGTGCTTTGCCATGTAAATTTAAACAAGGAATTCAAATGGGTACTTCTGGGATGGTAGAGTATGGAAATTAATTTATATATGTATGTTGCAAAACAATTCTTTTTTTTGAGAAAAAGTCTTACTCTTGTCCCCCAGGCTGGAGTGCAATGGCGCGATCTCGGCTCACTGCAACCTCTGTGTCCTGGGTTCAAGCAATTCTCCTGCCTCAGCCTCCTGAGTAGCTGGGATTACAGGCGTCCGCCACCTTGCCCAGCTAATTTTTGTATTTTTAGTAGAGACAGGGTTTCACCATGTTGGCCAGGCTGGTCTCAAACTCCTGACCTCAGGCGATCCACCCACCTTGGCCTCCCAAAGTGTTAGGATTGCAGGCGTGAGCCACCACGCCTGGCCCAAAACAATTCTTTTATCAGGTTACTTCTCTAAGACATAGATATGAGAATTTTGTACTTTATATTAGAAAATATAAAATATGACCTTATTCGAGTGCTTAATTAGTACCATGTGTAGTGAGATGCTTCAGTGAAATTCAGAGATTTTGATGATGAAATATTGTGAGCACAGTGTTGGGATGAACAAGCCAAATAGCACTAAACAGATGGTATTGAATACTTACTATTTGCCAGGACCTCCTATAAGCATTTTCAGTGCATTGATTCATTGTTTTTCAATGTACTGATTAGTAGCAGCATAAAACCAGGTACCATTGTTAATACATTTTAAAGCCATATTTGGGAAACTGAGGAAGAGAGCTGTTGAATAATTCACCAATGCCACACAATTGGAAATTGGTTGGAGTGAGATTTAAACCCAGACCAGGCACCTCTAGGACTTATGCTCTTAATGTTTACAATATTGCTACTTCCTAGGTGATTTATTGTGATTTATTGTGGTGAAGTCTTTGTGGAAAAATAATTTCTTTTTACAAAAGTGTTTCATGTTTTGTTATAATTTTCAAGGTTTATAACAATTTTGAATCAAACAATTAGAAAAGGCAGAGGCCTTACTTTTACCTTCCTTAAGATTAATTTTTACAAAAAATATTGCCATGCTTTTTTCCCTTGCTCTTTAATCCTTCAAAATAATAAGCATTTTTTATTCAAGGGACTTATTCCTTCAGTTCATTATTTATACAAAAAAAGGAGAAAGAGTATGTATTGCCCATAGCCACAGAGAGGGTGGCACGAGCCAAAAGGAAAAAACAAGATGCATATGGGAATTTTATGGGAGTGTGCAGCTTAGGAGGTGAGATAGAAACATGTCTGTGAATAGCAAAAGCAAGCATAGAAAGCGACAGATGCCTTAAGAAAGTCCTGGTAAAGCGCTATGTCGGCCCCAAGGAGGGAGAAAACAATTGCACTACGGGGATCAGAAAAGTTTCCAAGAAATGGTAGTATTTCATTTTGGAGGGTAAAAAGTGGTTGACTGTGAAGAAAAAGAAAAAAGTAGAACAAGACAAATAAGGGCATGGGGAAGAGCCCTGATTCTGTTTCTGTATGCACAGAGTTAATAAAACATGTTTCATTCAGTTTGGTTGGTATAAGCAGAAAGCAACTTTATTCTTTCTGTAACTACCACTGCAAACCCACTCTGTAGACTTGCTTCTCTTCACCCCTTGGGTGAAATCAGCAACAGACTCTATAGCTTGCCTGGTCATGCTCAACTCAGATAATAAAACAGTGGTGTCTTTTTTCAAGACATCCAATCCAGTATATTATCAAAGCTCCCAACTTTCATTCAAATAAAAATTTCCCCCACCCCACCCCCACCTAAGCTTGGGCCCTCTCAGCAAGCACCCTGAGCTTGGAGCCTGAAGGTGAGAAGGTATTGTGGGTTTCTTTTCTCTTTTTCCTGCTCTACTGAAGCCCCTGAAATTGGTTACCCCACCAGCCAACCCACCAGGCTTCGCAAGGGGAGAGCACAGAGATAAAGACGACAGTTTTTGTTTTTGAATCAGTAAACTTTGAAACCCTTCTATGTTGGACTTCCTGTTATGTGAAATAATACTTCCTCTTCTTAAGTAAAACAATATGGGATTTTCTATAAATTTGCTGTATAGAAATTAGGTGTTATAATTGCCATTGTTGTTATTTTAAAGGCACAGACATTTATGTAAAAGATTTTCCTATGTTTATATATGGCTATCACAATGAGTCACAGCAAACCTTCTAGAAATTGTATTGGCTCTTCATTTTATATACATGCATATAATGGAAAATAAAATTTAATATGTTATATATTACATAATATAAAGTTTTAAGCTTTATATTAAAATTTATAGTTTAAAACTGCAAGGAAAAATGGTATTATTTTGAAGAGAAGTGGTAATTCTTGTTATATTGGCAACATCCTGGACTAGGGTCGGAATGCTTGCAGTTTAGTCCAGTCCTAGTGGCCTATCTTATAGAGTAATGATACAGATCAAGTGCAATAATTAATGCAAAGACTTTCGAAACACTGTGCTTAGAAATTTAACTTTTTATTCAAATAATAGTGTAGAGTGAGCTTTTCGGTATATTGGATATACTTTCTGAATTTATTGTGTTATATAATCTTGATGTTTGTGAAATTTATTTTTGTTGAATATAACATTCAGAATATTTATAGGTTTTAGTCTTCTTTGGTCCTACATCATTCTATTTTGGCTTTTACTTGGTTTAAAAATGTTTCTGACTAAAATTTTAATCTGTGCATTTGTGCTTATCTGGTTTTCTAGAAAATTCAATAAATGAAGGATGAAGAATCAATGCAGTTTTTAGAAATTTGGGTAGACATATTTTAGCTATTATTTGGAGTCAAATATGGTCTCAAGATAAATTAAATATGAACTATAAAACATTATAGCACAAAATACTGAGGGACTATCATTAAGCTCCCATTTGTTTTCAAGAGATGGGAGATTTTTCTTAGTGTAAGTAATCTGATGAGTGTTCTCTGCTTGTAGTACTTCAAGTATTGGATAAGGTACCCATGAGGATTACAATTAGTATGGGGCCATTGGTGAAAGGTATATTCCTCCTTTGATTAAAAAAAAACTGCAGTTATTTGTTTTTTAAATTAAATTGACTTTTTAAATTGTATGTCATCATGTGAGCCTGGTTGAAAGATGAGAATTACTAAACTTTTTGGTCTGAGAATTTATCATGGTAACCTCTACTGCACCCTTACTTTAGCCATTTCTGGCCCCATCATGTAATACAGAAACCAATTGTGTTTGCCTCTGAGATTTCTTGTTGATGCTAAAGTCTTCAAAAATGTACTCCACAGAAGAATACATTGTAACATTTTATTCTT
This sequence comes from Hylobates moloch, assembly GCF_009828535.3. Taxonomy (NCBI): domain Eukaryota; kingdom Metazoa; phylum Chordata; class Mammalia; order Primates; family Hylobatidae; genus Hylobates; species Hylobates moloch. Next base: position 141,105,381 of record NW_026652277.1, on the reverse strand, counting down.
AAATGAATTTTCCAAACTCTTTAATTTTAAAACTCAGTATATAGTTTATATTTATAAAATTTCTACTGCCTTCAGATGGGTTAGTTGGAATTCAGACCATCTGTGAGATGATGGAGATGGGCTAACTGGAAAGCCTAGTAGCTATAAAAGTAGATTTCAGTTGAGCCATTTGTTAGAAGACCAATAACTTGCCTTTTACCGCAGTATGTGGGAAATTGTTTTTTTGTACTAGCATTCATTCACTTGCTCTCAAACACTTCTATGCACATTTCTCCAGCATTCGAATATTGACTCAATATGGTATTTGTGCATATAAGCATGGATTTTGAATATTCAATGGTTAAAGGCAACCTCTAGGTTGACTGCTAAAGAAACACATTATGCTTTACAGAATAGTTCTCCAGAGAAAGTGGTACATTTGCTGCAATATGTGAAGATGTGGGCTCCAGAAGCAATGTCAATATTCAGTAACCTTAGCTTGTATTAATATTATGAGAACCACTAGGCTGCCACCTAAATACCAATTTAAGTTTAGATCTGCATGCCTAACACTGGGGACTACTGTTCCTCAGAGCTGTGCATAATTCCTTTTAACACTGATAAAGGAGAGAATGAAGTGGTGAAATTCCCTTTTAGGGAAGCCAATATTGAGAAGCCCATTTATTTATCTAGAGCATTAGTGTGTGAGCTGACAGTTAAAGCATTTGAACTCTTAGAACCATGACACAAATGTGAATTAAAGAACCATCCATGGGAGGCACAGTGGCTTACTCCTGTAATCCCAGCACTTTGGGAAGCTGAGGCGGGTGGATCACCTGAGGTCAAGAGTTCAAAACAAGCCTGGCCAACATGGCAGAAACCCCGTCTCTACTAAATATACAAAAATTAGCCAGGTGTGGTGGTGCATGCCTGTAATCCCAGCTACTTGGGAGGCTGAGGCAGGAGAATTACTTGTACCTGGGAGATGGAGGTTGCAGTGAGCTGAGATCGCATCACTGCACTCCCGCCTGGGTGACAGAAATTTCTCAAAAAACAAAAAACAAAAAAACAAAAAAGAGTTCACCACACATTACAAAAAGTCCAGCCTCTAAAATAAAAAATGTTAAATATAGATTATAATCTAAATGGCTCAGTAATTCAGTGATATTGCATCTCAAGTACTAACTGCATATTTTTCCACACCTCTTAGAGATAACAAACATATAAAATCATTTCCATGTTTACAGAAGTGAATATTTTTATGTATTAGCTTGGAAAGGACATCAAGTATGTAGAACCTATCATAGTACGTAGCTTCAAAATTAATTGTCTTTTCATCCAAATTTTTGCTTTGCTTTTAATGAATGTTTATAAAAGTCCAAGGAGAAGATTGAGAGTCCAATATCAGAAAGAAGGAAATAATCAAGTGTGGCTTATCTGTCTTTGTTAGAGATTTCTTAACTATTTATTAAGTGGTCCTTTTAGGTTTGAGAAGGAAAAGTTGCCCTATAACCTTAATATATTAGAATATTAACCAATAACATGTAATATCCCAATTATATATATTATAAAACCTGAATAATTTCAATAATAATTTGAATATCAAATATCTTGTCCCATTTTCCTCCCTTCAACTGCTATCTTTTATCTCACTATTTTCTATTTGTATTACTTACATTTTTTCAATTCCTCTTTTCTCCTGTATTTTTTTATTCCTGATTTTGATTCTCAAAACTTTTCTTTATTTAGTAAAATTCTATTTTCAGTTATGTTGAGTTTTTTACATTTGGACCTCTTCCTTGTGCTCTGCAAGGTGTCATCATTGATCGAAATACTGTCCCTCTAGGAAACGGCTATGTATTTCCGCTATTTTAATAGGGGAATTTTGATTTCTAGACTAAGATGTACTTTTTCTCCCTAGGCAGATATCTGTACCTATGCTTTTTTCTTATTTCTTCCCACACAGTCTGGGATCTTGCTACCTTGATTGTCTTCCCATTTCCCAGACTTTTCCATATTTTTCTCTCCATTTGGTATTTCTTTATTCTTTTCAAACAAAACAGGAAAAAAGCCTTTGCTTGATCTTCCTGCCATCTTCAAGCCCCTTTGTAGTTTCTTTTTTTCCTATGGCCTCTGCCACATTTGTCACAGGAATGGATTCCACTCACTACTTCTATTTTGTTACTGTCCACCTTAGAGCTCTAAAGGTAGGCTTCCTTCTATCCTCATTTCCATTCCAAAACCATATCCACAATGATTTCCAGGGATCTCTTAGATATCAAATTTTATTTATTTTTATTTAACCCTGAAGTTTATTGCCTCATTTTTAAAAAAAAAAGTCTTTTCCCTGGCCTTTTTGAAATCAACATTTGGATTTTTCTTAGAGATTATTAACTAATATATTTCTTGATAGGATGGTAGTCTGAGGCCTTCTGTTCATTTGTCTCTGGGAAAAATTGCTCACTCTCTTAATTTCAGTTTACACCTCTATGTGCATGACTTTAGAATCTCCATATCTTTTTAAGGACCCTCCTTTCTTCAAATGTCTACTCAATATTTTCATTTGTATTTCTACCATCACTTCAAACTTAACATGTGTTAAAAGCTTTAGTTAAATTATGTTAAAACCTATTCTGTTTATCAGGTCCAAAATCTGTCTTATTTGAACAGCCTTCTTTCCTTCTCTGTATATGTCAAACAAATCTCAAAATTGTATTAGAGTCTTCTTTTTAATATCTAGCTTATTTTTTTTCCCATTTCCATTAACATTTGCTTAGTCTAAGGTATTATCACCTTACATAGAATATTCCAGTGACATTGTAGCTGTCTTCTATGCTACAGGGACAGAAGCCCTTTCCCAGACAATCATGGACACTTTTATCTCTTCAAAACACTGCTGTGTAACTTTCCTGCCCAAAAATGCAGTAGCGCTCAATGTACTAAGACAAAAGTCTACCTTATTTGCTGAGATTTCAAGGTCAATTATTTTGACCATAATTTACTTTTAAACAAACTTTAACATTTGGTTTATTAAAATAAAACCTTTAAACAAATTAAATTTAACAATTTACTTGAGCAAAAAATGATTCATAAACCTGGCACTATTCAAAACTAAAGAGTTTCAGAGAGCTCTGCTCAGGTGGGCAGTGAGCTGTTATAGCCCAAACAGGAAGGGAATTACAGAAATAGCTTGATTGGTTAAATCTAGACATTTGCCTTATTTGGACATGGTCTGATCAGTTGGCTGCCTGTGACTGGCTGAAGCTCAGCTGTTTATGATTGACTGAGACTCTGTTTTCTGTTACAAAAAACATACCCCTAAGTAAGGTTTCAGTTTGTTTACATACTGAGTTAGGTTGCAGTTCATTATGTAGGAACTCATAATGTGAAGACAGCCTCAGGCCAATGGCCTTCTGCTTATTTCACGTGTTTTACTTCTCATTAACATCAAACAAGACTCTTCTGCTCCAGCTGGACTGATTCATAATTGCAGGAGAATACATTGTCATTCACTCTGCAGCTTTCTTTCCCTTTCCCCTTTTTGGCTCTACACCTTATCTCTCCTTTAATTTCTTTTTTTTTCTTTTTGAGAGGGACTCTTGCTCTGTTGCCCAGGCTGGAGTGCAGTGGCGTGATCTTGGCTCACTGCAACCTCCACCTCCCGGGTTCAAGCAATTCTCCTGCCTCAGCCTTCCTAGTAGCTGGAATTACAGGTGCGCACTCCCATACCCGGCTAATTTTTGTATTTTTAGTAGAGATGGGGTTTCACCATGTTGGCCAGTAGGCTGTTCTCGAACTCCTGACCTCAGGTGATCTGCCTACCTTGGCCTCCCAAAGTGCTGGGATTATAGGCAGCTGGGATTATAGGCATGAGGCACTACACCCGACCTCCTTTAAATCTTATCTATATCCTGCCTCCTAAAAAATTGCCAATCTCTAAAACTCAGAGTACCATACACTTTAGCATTTTTTCACACAGTGTTCCTAACCAAACTGTGGGTGGAACTAGTTCCTATGTTTACATAATATAGATGCCTTATTCCCAGTAAGCACTCATGCAATAAATACAGAAGAGTAAGTGACAAACCTCAGTAATTATTTGGAGATGCATTTTCTCATTTAAAATCAAATTGCATAATGTTCAACCCCTAACCCCCTGTTTAATCTGAGGACTAAGTTAACCAGAAAGTGTTTGCTTAGAAATAACCTCTGAATTCTTCCTTGGGCTGCTTGATTTAGAATTCTCCACTCAGGATTTCTACCCTTTGGAAATAATGGCAATTTATCAATGTAATCTGCATTTTACAAACCTAGCCATTTTTACAAAAAACTTAAATTCTCTTTAAATCTGATTACAGCATCTTTAGATTTTGACATCTATTGAACTGTAGAGGGAAAAAAGGGCTCAAGAAGTCCGTGTAATTTTGTGAGGATAATTACCACACACTTGGTTTAGAATTGTCAGGCATATAATATGGGCTTTTCAAACACCTTGTCTCCCAATCATTATTCACTTATTCACGCAATAACATTTCGGGATGCCTGCTCAGTACCAAGAACTGTGTTAGAGATACAAGGTACACAAAAGCCAGTCTTTGCCCTTAGTTTTTCTTTCCGCTATTCTTATTACGTTATATTTTCAGAGGACTACATTCACACAATTGTTTGTTTATAACATTTCCAAATTGGATAAGGAGATAAAAGTGGTGTGTGTGTTTCTTATTTTCCAGGAAAGGAAAAACAGAATGGTGATATTCACATATACTGCTTACTAATGTTAGAAAAAAGGGGCTGGTTTTTTAAGTGCTAAATTTAGATCATACTGTTCTATGACACCCTTTAATAAGGAAAGCACTCTCTACCTTATATGTAAAGTGGGCATTAGAGCACGGGTCCCCAAACCCTGGTACTGGTCTGTGGCCTGATAGGAACCAGGATGCACAGCAGAGGATGAGCAGCCAGGAAAGGAGCATTACAGCCCGAGCTCCATCTCCTGTCAGATAAGCGGGGGCTTTAGATTCTCATAGGAGCTTGAACCCTATTGTGAATTATTCATGCGAGGGATCAAGGTTGTGTGCTCCTCATGAGGATCTAACTAATGCCTAACGATCTGAGGTGAAACAGTTTCATCTCGAAACCATCCCCTATTACCCCCATTCCCCACTGTCCCTGGGAGGAAAAACTGTCTTCCACAAAACCGGGCCCTGGTGCCAAAAATGTTGGGGACTGTCAAAATTAGAGGTCCTGTCAACTAGACCTTATTTAACTTTTAAAATTGAAATTTTAACCAAAGAATATGGCTAAATAATCAGAAATTTTGTTTCCTTTATATGTTTGTGTGTGTGTATGTGTGTGTTTATATATATATATATACACATACATATTCTTTATGTCAAATAAAATGGCTTATTTTCTAAAATAAACTCTTGACTTTTAAAATCATTGCTATATTTTTCTTAGAATCTGAATCAATCCTAGCCCAATAAATAAATCACTCATATGGAGAATGCAATAGTTTTTCCAAATCATAACATTTATTGCACTGAATTGTCAAATTTCTACTGAAAATTCTAAGTAGAATTCACATTTGTGTTTGAGTCCTAACTGTTCTAGAAAGTGTATGCTTCTCCTAAGGAAATCATTCCAATTTGTTGGTCAGAATGCTTGCTTTTAAAATATTATCAATGCAAAAGGAATGCTTATTTTATGGTAGTGGAGGACTACCAGGATAAGTCTTAATAATACAAATGAATAAATAATCAAGAAATTTGCCATCAAAAATAATGTAGGCAAATTCTTCTAATACTTTTGTCTGTGTTCATAGTCACTGATTTTAGAAAGTTGCTATGGAAGGTAGAAAGGAACCTTGAGTGACCAGCTGGTACTGTCTCTTTGCTTTAGGCAAAAACATCTAGGACTCCTCTAAGACAGGTATTCTATCTCTGTCATCTCAAGAAATGGGACTTCATATCTTCCCATGATATTGCATTCTGTTGTTTTATTAGATACATGGAATAAACCTTTTTCTTAGTCTAAATGTAATCTGCCCTTAATGTGGCAAGTATTTCGAAGAGTAAAAGGCCAAATGATCTGTATCTTGTACATAACTTTCCTTTATATTAAAAAAATGTTTCTTCTGCTAATCATTTAAATTGATACCTTGGTCTTCAACCCTAAATTGTTGATTACTTAAGAAACTTACCATTCTCACACATTCTATCCAGACAGCTAGATAATGCCATGAGGGGGAAATGCTCATTATTCTGATTGATGTTTCCCAATCATTTTCTGTTTTCCTACGCTTAATTTTTGGAAAAAGCTGACTTTATGTGTAACATCTATAGGTAGATTTTGACCTACATGTAGTAAAAGCATCCAAATTCCTTCTTTTTCAAATTAAGAAATACTTAGAATGAGTTAAATGGAAGAGATAGTCTTTTTTAAAGATTAAAAAATAGATTATTTTAGTGGCCGTGAAATAATCAATTTTTTTCTGAATTAAATGCTATAATGCTAAGTTATTAAGGTAAAAGCTACTTAGATTCCAAAACAAAATACATGGCTTGATGAGGTGAAGATTTTCTAGGGGAAAAAATCTAGCAAAATTATGCTACCTATTGTAAATCATTTTGCCAACTTATTTAGATTTTTAACCTCTAGCAATAACAGATTATTTTGATAAATTATTCATATTTCTGCATTGTGCACATTTTGCAATTTGCATATCTGGCTGCAAATAGGCCCTTCTTTCAGGCTTCAGTCCCCTTGGTCACACAGGATGGCCAAAGGCTGCTTCATGATTAATTTCATCTCAATAGGGTAATTATCATACTGAAATGAAGCAATGCTCATGAAATATGCTTTCCTGGAGTTATAAGTACAAGAGGCTTAGCCTAGAGCTTTCAAGTATGTAGCAGCTTTTAGCTTAAATGTTAACCTTTCTCTATTTTGGTACTATCTGTATCTAAAAATAATACTGGATTTTATAAGAATAGAAAATAATTTAGAATTTGATTTAGCAGCTCATTGGACTGCAAGATAATTTGTCATTAGTTTCCACTATCTTATGCAAACAATAAAGGATGTATATATTTTGAGGGGTCAAGGTTTTATAATGCTGGGTCAAATTTTAGCTGCTGAATTAATAAACATGAATTTAACTCCTGATCTGTGGAAAAGCCATTCAACTTTTCTATATTTAGTTTTCCTACCTAAGAAAATAAGAACAGTTGGCCAGGCACCGTGGCTCACGCCTGTAATCCTAGCACTTTGGGAGGCCGAGGCAGGTGAATCACGAGGTCAGGAGTTCGTAGACCAGCCTGACCAACATGGTGAAACCCTGACTTTACTGAAAATACAAAAAAATTAGCTGGGCACAGTGGCGGATGCCTGTAATCCCGGCTACTCAGGAGGCTGAGGCAGGAGAATCGCTTGAACTCAGGAGGTGGAGGTTGCAGTAAGCCAAGATCATGCCACTGCATGCTGGCCTGGGTAACAGAGTGAGAAGCCATCTCAAAAAAAAATAAATAAATAAATAAAAAATAAGAACAGTCTAAGTTCCTTGTAATATTGATGAAGTAGCAAGAGACAGCTTTAAAGCTGTTTTCATTTCTTTGGAAGATTAATAAAATAAATTTGATTCATAATTTGAATCCTAAAAAATGTTTATCTCAAACATGCTCTTAAGTAGAATTCAAATATTTTCATTTTTTGTTGTTTGTTTCCCCTCCTATCCTTTTAACAAAATCCATGCAAATTAATTAAAAATTTGCAAACTTGTCTAAATTAGTTAATTTTACAAAATTCCCAACTGCAATGTGGGTTACCATATATTCTACTAAAAATCTAGTTCTAAAATTTAGAGTTAATACTAAATAACACGTAATCAGTGATCAAAGAGAAAAAGATTTTGCGTCATCTTAAAAGTGAAATAGATCCCCGAACTTAATGTTCCATTTCAAAGCAGTCAATTGGATTTTTTTTCATTTTTATAGTTAGATATTCTGTGTCATTTCTTACTGTTTCATAGAGACAATTTTTCCAGCAGTTTGTTGGGTCTGGAGTTATAAAGTTGAATAAGTGACAATCAATCAGTGATCTCAGAATTTATAGGGTAGTAGGAAGGGAAGTTGTAAGAGTAAATAATTATATGATTTCACATTGAAATGGAAATCTGTACTGTGGAGGTCAGTGGGCTGGGTATTGTCAATAACCAGGATAAAGGCTGTGTGGTAGGAGCCCACTACCTGCTTTACCATCTGCTGCTACTCATTCTCCTGCCCCTGTCAGTTCCTCTCTCTAATGGCCAGCCACTTCACTGCAGCTAGGGGGAATCTTTCTTATTTACTCTGTTGTTACTTACTGTAAGTAAGGGACTTACATGTTATTCAGGTGTTTGAATAACATTGTTTATTGTCTCTTTTGAAGTAATAATTGATCTCTACCAACTTATTCTAAAATTAAAACATAATAAATACACTGGTTTTTTTTCAGAGATGGGAGAATGGTCAAAAACATGTAAGATGTGGGTAGGTTTCTCTGCAATACTATTATTCTTTATCGGCTGTCCATTAGCCAAAGACCAATTCTGGCTGCTGACAGTGTAGCAGTCCATTTGCCATTAAAGTTATGTGAAACCTATTTTTGAAAATGTAATGGATTTGAACTTTACATTAAATGAAGTCAAAGTATAAACAATGTCCTAGAAATGAAAAGTTAATCATATTAAACTAGTATTTAAATCTCTGTGCAAAAATTGGCTCTTTAATAAAATGTTTGCAGACTAATGATAGCTTTTCAGTTTTGTAAATCAGGTTGTTCCATGTCTGTGGAATCAGAAGACATTGAAACATTTGGCTCATCTGATTCATGACAATTTGTTTATATAAATACCACATGTTTCAGGGATCTACAAATACTAACTTCTCTGATGATTTCCTGCGAAAACACCCCCAAGTGAATTATGCTGACATTTTAATCTAGGTCCATCCTGTCTCTGATTTAAAAGTCCAAAATACGATTTATCAATTTCAGAATTACTATAATCTTTAGTTGAATATTGTTATGGTCATCTGTTTTTTATTTAAGTTATTGTACTTTATTTCCAAAAATACAGCTATAAACAAAACTATGACAAGATAAAATCATTTGATATAATGAAATTTTCATTAGAATATGTGTAGTGGAGGCAGTACAGATGAAATACTATAGTAGGTGTTGGAAACAGTGGGTTCATTATCCTGTCTTCTTTATTTTTGTATAGGTTTAGAATTTTCCCTAACAAAAATGTAGTTTCTTTTGTAGTTGGCAGAAATCAAAAGGAGACAGGAAAATTATTTATAATGAAAATTTGTCTGTCTGGATTAATGTGTTTTCAGTAGTACAATATTTGGTGCAGCCTTCTTGTGTTGTACATGTATGGACTCAGGGTCGATTCCTCCCCTGATGTCATGCAATTTTGAAAATGGAAATGCTGTGCAAGAGCATATGTCAAATCTGATCTTCTTTGCATGTGTCCTCAGTAGTTTCAAGGATGATATTGTTGTTGGTTGGATGTAAGCTGGCAAACTTACTGAAAAGGCATTTGGTTTTAAACTGTTAATTTCTATTGAGATGTAGATTATGTAGTAGTTTGTGAACTAATATTTTAGACAGGTGAAAATGCAATTGAGGTTGGCGCAACTGCAGTTGCGTTTGCACCAACCTCATAAATGAACTTTAAAGCTTAAAATCAGAGAAGTAATAGATGGAGTTACGAGGGACAAACATGATGGTGCTACGATCCCAAGATTTTCCTCCATTGAAATCATTCTTTTGCAGGTAGACATTGTAGAATGATCTCTTTAAAATACACTTTTACCTGGAAACAGTATCTTCAATGCATCAGTGTGCATTTGTGGACTGTTTTCTTTGGCATGTGTTGGATGCGGGACAATGAGGTGCAGGGAAGGCTTAGGGAGGGAACTAAGTCTTAGTAGAAAGAAGAGCCCATAAATAAGGAATCCTAAAACATGCCCAATCTATGTGCACACAGCCAAACCCAGGACAGGCTAAGGTTATTAAAGAGGTAAACCCCATTGAGAGATGACCAGCCTGTTGGGACACTCAAATGGGAAAAGCTCAGCATTCAGGGGCATGTTTCTGAACCTGACCGCTGAGGGAGAAAGCAGCTGACTGAGAAACCAAACAGTCTGTGGGAGAAGTGATAAGGCCCTGGGAAAAGCACTACATAATTTGCAGGTGTGTGTGACCTCCGTGGTCTAACAGAATCTTAGGTGTGATGAGGTTGTTTAGGATCAGTGACTTAAGAGGATATAAAGAAAAAGGAGAAGATAGGAGGAAAATTGGCTGCAAATTTTTGCAAATATTTCTACAAATTTTAAGGTACTTTACCTACTGATATTTTAAAATCTTATTCTTTAAAATTTAATTACAAACTACAGTATACTTTTCTAATATTTTGAGATCTCCAGGAAGTAAAACATCTGAGCAGAATGGTGTTCTTTTGTTGAAATTTTTGGGCATATTATTTTCTTCTTTTCTTCCGTTTGTTTTAGTCAACAATTACTTAATACTCGTCTACTACATGTCAGTTATATATAATTACTCATTGAGACCATTTAGTCTAGGTTTGACAAAGATGGTACTAGCATGCATGCAGTTTTCCTCCAGAAAAAAAATTAATTGTGTAAATATCAAGGGTAGACTGAATTCAGTTTTGGCAGAAGATATTTTGTCTGAATAAATAGCTGTAGTAATTAGAATTATTTATGAATCAAATAATATTTATTTTATGTAACAACAAATAAAAATTAGCATTTTTATAATCATGTTTATACATAAATGAATAATTATCTTACCAATAAGAGGTAAAGCATGAATTAGAAATCAAATCAACATTAAACAAGTTATAATCAACATTTGAACATAATTAAATGAAAGATTGAATATATATATGAATCAGCTGCTACATATACACCTAACTTTGTGTCCACACATAATTATTCCTAAACATGTGATGAATGAATAAAAGTGAACATCTAAAACAAATGACCCAATCTTACGTTCCATTATTAAATAATAATTCAATTATTGAAAACAGTAAAGACAATCTGGAACCATACTAAGTCAAATGTGAAGTGAGCCATTATTTTTTGAAATTTTTATTTACCCATTATTTCCCATTCTGATTAAATATATTTAGATGTTTATCATATAAGTTTTTTTTTTAATAAATCCTTTTTCTTTAAAGGAAAAATTCTGAGCAAAGGAGAAAAACAGCACAAAAACTTAGAAGAAGAGGGAAGAAAGATTCAAAATGAAGCTTGCTCATTCTCTCGGACATATTTTGCCCAGGGCCACACTAATGGTGATTGGTGCCACTGCAGTTTAGGGAAGGGCATTTTAGAGTCAAAGTCTTGAACTTGAGATTGGTTGTTCCAGGCTTTATTCTCACATTATTCACTAAGGGACCTTCAGTAAGTCATCTTATTTGGTTCTACATGTGCCATCGATTTCGAAGGGCTGGTAATACAGACATAATTTAAATAGAATTCTGAGGTTTTCAAATTCAGATGCTCAACAAATGCAAAGTGATATTCCATGGCCAGTTAACAGTGAGGCAAAACAGTTTTGGGAATCTTATGATTTAAATTGCTTCAGTCATGTTTTCTTTCAGTAAGCTCCATTCTCAGCAATTCCTCTAATAACTGTTTATTTCTTAACAAAAATTCTGCATGTCAAAGGCAACACTTTTTATGCTCGTTTGTGTTTGTGCTCCCCTGCCCCCCTGCCCCTTTTTTATTTATAGATTTTTCCAAAATCATACTTCATGGTAATTTATGTTTTTTTTTTCATTCTAAGAGCCAGGAAAAGCTCCTGAAATCAAACAAGGGACTGTAAAAATTGCAGCACAAGGTAAGCAATAAAACACTTTAAAAAGCATTGCCTTTTTAAAAACATCTATAGCACTTTATTGACAAAAATGAAAGCTGTTTATTGCAGAATAGCACCATCTGCTGGATATTGCAAAAAACATTGTTGAATGAAAATACACAGTTCAAGTATTTATTTAGTAATTGGAGCAAGCATGACTGAGAGTAATGCCAAATTTGCAGAGGAACTGCCGAAGGACCCAAGAACTAGTCTTGGCTCCAAGTTTCAGTATTTGAGCTTTATGTATATTTTTTAAAAATAATCCATAGATGTACATGAAGAAATACAGATACAGATGTAAAATAATGTACACTTTTCTATAATTTTCAGTATACCTTGTAATTTATGTCACATGAGAAAATCAGAATGTTATTAAATTAATATTACTTCATAAACATCAAAACTGTAAAAATTGGGTTCCAGATATGGCTACAGAATAATTATCCTATTTTTATAAGCCATCTAAGAAAATTAGTTTCACCATTTACAAATATCTTCAGGATATCAAAAGTGGTTTCATCTCACACCATGAGGATTAATTTGATGAAAGCCTAAGGGAAGAGTACAAGTGTTCTGCTTTTGTTATGTGGCAAAACTTTGTGGAACACACTTAGAAAATAAAAAATACAATATTTACTGGAGAAGATCTTTATCATCTCTTCTATGCTAGATTATATAACAGCAAGCAATAAAGGAGATGCACATAGGTGGTGGTACAATTTTCAGGGGTAGAAGGCTCTCATAGCAGACTCCTTAGCATTTCACATGACGTATGACCGAATGTATTATATCTGAGCAAAATTTTTCTCTTGTATTTAATCTTGGACCCAGCAGCATGCAGAATCACCCCCCAAAATATTGGTAACATGGGTTTGTTAAATGCCATTTGACTCAAGGATGTTGTTGTCTGTGAGCTAAATAAGCTAGAATGATTAAAAGCTATGATACCAGTTTTTAGTTTTCATGTTGAAAAACTTGTTTTTCTTTAGGAAAGTTCTGATAGGGAATATAGTAAATATTATGAACGGTAGAAAGGCGGGACAAATATTATTAACTTTGGTTTTTTAATACACGAAAACACAGGTCAAGGTGAGTTCCTCAAGCCAATGACTACCAGTTTAAGAAATCACTGCTATTAGTGCATATATGTTTTAACAGAAAACCACAATCACCTTAGGCCCCTTCTGTTTGACTGAGACTTCTGAGGACCATAGTGTAGATGTGGAACTATGACTCGAGGCAGGAATTTTGTGTTAGTTACTTCAGCTTCGTGTTACAGGCATTCAGGAGGAGGAAAATGAAGAGATATCTGAAAATTTGGTTCATATTTGAGCTTGAGGCTATGGACTCTTTAAACTACATTTAACCATTCAAGATTTAAACTACATTGGACAAGGCAACCTCAGAGCTTATTGTTTTGGAATAAAATATTTATTTTTGAGCAAATAGTAACCTAGAGTTTCAAAGTCTTGTTAGAATTATCCTTGGAAGGAAATTGGATGAAAAGATTGATGAAGCACAGTGAACAAGGCAAGAGTGAGGCATTCTGTGTATGCGTTTACTAAAATAAAAATGACACACCAATGCAGGGACACACCAAAGCAGGATTGCATATCATTCACATCTTTGCAAATCCTCCATAGATCTTTCTAAGATATGTTTATTTTAATGCCATAGGCATATAATTAAATTATGCATAGAAATAATTAATATTTGCAAGTACTTCACATGGAGACAAAACTTAAAATTGGCAATAATCCTAGAGTAGACTGATGTTTTTGAAGTATAAAGTGACAAAATTGATCATGATCTTTGTGGCATGGTAAAAGGCTAGATTAGATCTGTTCATTTATTTATTTTTAACTTTTACAACAAAGGACATATTAAAAATCTGGTTTTCCATACATATGTATGTATATATGTTCATATTTATTTATAACTATTATTAAGATTTAGCATATATTATTTGGAATTTTAAAATAATTTAAGGAAATTATTTTAACAAAGTTTTGAGGCACTGAGGAGGCAACAAAATAAATATCTCACTACTACAGGAAATTCCAATTTGGAGATCTAAGAAATTTAGGTAAATATAAGGAATGGCTTTTGTTTCTATTAAGACATGAGACAATAACCTCAATGAGGATGGTGGCAATGACATAAGGAAAAAAGCACAAATGTCATTAACATTTTGAAGAACTAATGTCTGATAGAATATATCCAAAGAAACAAAGGAAAAGAATAAAAATGATACTGAGCTTTGGAAACTGGGTAATTAGGAGATGGTAATTGTCACAAATATTAGGTTTCAAGGGAAGAAACTAGTTGAAGGGAAAAGATGATTCACTCTTCAGTGGATGAATGTTGAGCAGAAGGAAAATAATTGGACAATAATTTTTTTGTAGCCAATTAGAATTTAGATGGGGGATCAATCTAGTTCATAGATATTACATAAAAAATTGTTGGAAGAAACTGATATAGACCCAAATGGGAAAGGAAGGAGAGAGATGGGGAATTTTTTTTTTAATCAGTTAGATGCAATGGTGAGGTAGACACCTAGTGGTATTAAAATGCCAAAGAGAGAACACATGCCATAATGGAACTCGGCTTGAAAGATGGGGTATGTGTACTCTGTGTTAATGTATTTCCACTGGCTTTTTTCTTCTGGATTCCTGAAGCAAACACTAAGAATCTCCTGGATACTATAGGAAGAACGTAGAAAGAGAACAACATCAACAAAACTAGAATGTTAGCCATTCCAGTCTTTTTATAACGTGAAGACCAAAACCCCAGGTATTGAGAACCATGTCTACTCAGTAAATTCAAGAGTCATCCAATCCCATAACAGAGTTAAGTAGATTAGAACCAGGCAAGCTGAATTTGAGGACCAGAAGTGGGACGTATGGAACACAAGCTACAAAACCGTTCTAGAAACAATTGAATCCCAAGACCCTGGCTTTGATTAGCTTGCGGGCCTGGAATCCAGCTTGGTAGATAACATGGCTTTCCAGTTGGCAATAAATAAAAGCCATGCGCCTTCAAGGGATCCAGGGCAACAACAGAAACCAGAATCAGTTATGATGGAATAGGTCAAACTCCTTCATTCAACTGTCTCCATTGTCACTGAAAACTGGAAACTGAAACTATCAAATATATAAGAATGGGAAAAAAGAAGATACATGTGCATACATGAATGCTTACATCTCTACATGCATATGTACAGATTGTTTTTCATGTATTATTTTAGAAATCAAAAAATTTGTTGTAATTTAACAAGATTTTGCTAATTCTTGAAGGAATTTAAGTTTCAGAGGGTTTCTTGTCTGTAGAATTTGTAAGAAACTACAGTTTTGCTAAATGTATTCACATTCTCAGCCCTCTTTTTGGCGTTGGTCAAGGCCTGTGTCAGGTTGCCCTTTAGATGTGTGTTTATGGTTAAATTGATGAAGTTTAGAGTTCAGAGCAATTCATTGACCAGAGCTCCTTCAAGGGGGTAATTTTGTGTTGTTTCATTTTGTCTTTCTTTAAAGAGTTCCCCAAACCCATCCATCCAAATCATGATTGGATGATTTTGAAAATTATAAAATTTTTTGAAGAAAATTCTTATTTTCAATGTAAAGAATCAACAACAAACAAGTCTGTTGAGTCAAACTCAGAGACTTACTGAAATTAAACCTCATGGCTTTGAAATTCATCAGGCCATTTCCCTATCCTTTAATTCATTTTCAGTGTTATCTTTGTTTTTATCCTTATTGTATCATCGGAATAAACAATTTCTTAACCTAAAAACATTATAAATGTAAATCTGCTATACATTTTGTGTATTATTAGTTAAAACTACATTAACTTATTTGTAAATTCACTTTTCTACTACAAAAGTAATAGCACGTCAATAACATTTAGAAAATAGAGAAAAATAACCTGTCGTAAATTAAAACACATTTTCTTCCTATCTTTTATTCCTGATTTTTAGAGCCAATTCTGCTGCTTATACTCTGCAAATTATTTTAATGTTTCAGAGGCTTCATTTTCTGCTCTGGGCTGCCTTTTATAACAAGGTCATGATGAAGACCCAATAAGAGGATGTACCTGAAAGAGCTTTGGCAATTGTAGCACAGAACAAATGTCCATAGCAGTTGTTTCTAAGTGTTTTCTAAGTGTTGTTTCTAAGTGATCCCCAACATTCTATCCTGCTGAGGTGAGATTACCATACTGGAATATGCACAATCTCAAATTCAACTAATGTGGCCTAAGATACCTCTGAATGATTTTGGCTCCTGGATAAACATTACACAGAACCAGGGGTCATATTGCTTGGAACAATCCTAAGCCTGTTGAGCGCCACTCCCAAATATTTCTGGTAATACCCATAAGCAACAACGTGGATCCAGATTTAGATTCATAGTCCAGAATTAGATAAATGTCAGCACAGAGGAAGCCAGAATTCAAAGGTGATTAAAGTGTTCTGTACCTTCTTCTCTATGTAAAAGAAGACATTAGTTTGCTAAAAGGAGGGTAGGATATTTATTTTCCCTTCCTGAAATTGGGCATTTTATACATGGTTATTATAAATGCAAATGTAGACTGCAGACTGGTATATAATTCCTCAGTAGCTAAGCATAGATAATTTTTGGAATATCACTTCCACTTTTTTTGATTAATCCAGTCACAGCCTATATTTTATGACCTTCTAGAAAAGATTGTGGTTTCCTCAGATATAACAATTTAAAATCTAAAATGAATTTACACTAAGCATATACATATAAATTTGACTTCTTATCTATGTAACTCCATATATTTTTATTCTTCTTTTGCTAATGCTTACTTCTGAGTTTAAAAAAATCTTTATATGAAGTAATATTTTCTGCTTACACTCCTATCATAGATTTGGATGAATTGATTAGTGTGTAGGTGACCACTGAATTTATGAATATATGGAATACATTCTCATATTCTGGGGAGTATTCTGAGGAATGGTCATTTCATATGCCTTAAATCTATTTTCATTATTTCAGCAGCAGCTAAAAAGGATGAAAAGAAGGAAGGTATGTTTTATGCAAAATCCCACTGAGCCTTTTGTGAGTACAATTTACCAATATCCTGAGTTGGGTTTTGACTGCTATTCTGTCTATATTCCCCTTGGATAACTGGATCTATTATGTGCATACATTTTGCATGAATGTGCTTTTTCTACTTCACCTCACACAGAAGGGTGAGCTACTTTTTGAAAGTAATTTTAATCTAGTCTTTCTCAAGATATAAGGAATAAAACATAGCTTCTCAAAATCCTAGGGCTCCTACTCTGTTGACAGTTTTATCAAATTTCAGAACTATGTATAATACAGACTCATTCTCATCGGCATTCAAATCAAAGTCTTCTAAGCCTTCGGGGTATATAAAACAGTAGTCAAGTTTCAATTTCACAGCTTTAAGCTTTCTGTCTGTTTTTTTGTTTTTTTTTTCCTCCCATTGCTCTTCCTCTAGGATTTTTTTGTTCTATTTTTTCTGGCTTATATACCTCTTTTCATTTTTTCTCCTTTTGAAACATTGTCCATAATCAATATGCAATATTGGAGGAGCTTGGGATGAGCTGTGCTTATGTAGATTCAAGACATCCAGTGTCCATGACCAGCTAAAAAACATATAAAACACTCCTTGTAGGCAGCAAGACTGAAATATTGGTATCAGCTTCAACCCCATTTTTTTCTTTTTCCCCTGACATTTAGTCCTCCAGAATTTTCACTTTTACTGAACTATCCTTTTGCTTAATTCTTCCTATAATAATTAGAACAACTAATCTTCATTCACAGGATCCAGTTCTTTATTTGTGATCTCACATTGCCATTTGTGACCTCCTGTTGGTTTTACTAACTTCTCATGTAAACCAGAACAATAATCTCCAAAATCAGTGGTCAAGGACTCCTGTGGGTCTCTGAGACCTTTTCAGTGGTTCTATAAGGTTAAAATTATTTTTATAAATGATAGGAAGTTTTCGTTTGCCTTTCTCACTGTCGTTCTCACTTGAGTTTGCAATAGAGACTTCTAGAGGCTAAACAATGGTAATAATACAACACGGTAAATGCCCAAGCAGATGTGCAAATCCTATTGCTTTCTCATTAAACCAGACATTAATAATATTCACAAAAGTAATAAAAAAGTCACTCATTGCACCATTTTTTTTTTGTATTGGGAAGTGTATCGAACATAAAAATATGTTATTTATGTTAACATTTAACAGCTTTATTATTTTTAATAAATGCATAAATAATACCATATTTTAAAAATTTCCTCAGCTTTAATTTTTTTTTAAATTATAAGCATCAATAGAAAGAAGCTACATAAATAAAAGTTGTTTGGGAGTTTTAATAGTTAAGATTTTAAAGGAGTCCTGAGGTGAAAATGAAAAACTTTGACGAAAATAATTAATTTGCCTCTAATATTACCTCTTTCCAAAATATTCAACCGATTTCATTCAACTTTTCATGTCATAACCTATTTAAAATATTGAGTGGCTTTACACTGACTCTGGATGTACTCTACAAGCCTTAACCTGCAATTAAAGTTTTAAAATTCTTTTTCTGAATCGTCTTTCCTAACTGCCTATTAAGCGTACATCAAGGCAAGGTCATGACCAAGCCCTAAACAATTCCAACAGTAAAGATGCAATGATCCCTTTTGAGATTGAGACAATTTATTACTTTCATAGCAAAGGTAAGAGTAGCTAGAGGTTCCAGCTCTCCAAGATTGTTGCCCCACACACCAAAAAGGATGAAGCCCAAACAAAAGGGGCCAGATAATGCAACACAAGTTGGGGACACGTCATTGCTGAGGAGCTAATCCAGACTACAGCAAAATGATTTTGTGGTCTGCAGCTCCATTCCAGGCAGCTTTAGGCGGAATCAGGAGGTGATGAGAAGCTGCCTCTTGACATCCTCCTGGGAGAGATAGGGAGCCATGTGGGAGGTGGTCTCACAGCAGGTCTTTACAAGCCTCCCTTCTTTCTATGTTCTGGGAGAATCACAAAGCATCCTACCAAAACTTAAATTAACTGTGGTTCAAAACTTTACCTGCATGGCCTGTACGGATATGTGCAAAGTTGCCAAGACATCATGGTAAGCTGTTATCCGATACTCTCACCCAGTTTCTTCCTTTATCATCTTCATCTGTACCAAGTCGTTCTCTATTTTACATATACAATGTGGCATCCTGCCTTTGTTCTTGCTATTATCCTAACAGAGCTTATCTTTTTTCCTTCTATGAATATTCATACATTTTCCTGTCTCTGAGAAGTCGGTCTGATGCTACCAATTAAAAATACTTTACTGCATGTATAATCTCCCATTTTTATCTCTCTACTATTATTTATTTCTTGCCACCTTGTACTTCATGTTACTTGTGTTTATTTTCCTATTACTCTAATTGACTTAAGCCTTTTGTCTTAAGGGACCATGTCCAATTAACTTTTATCCCTTATGGAGGACGAGCACATTTCCTTGGTTTGCACATTTCTAAACAAATATATATTCTGTGCATGCACCAGTAATATTCAGGACTCAAGATAAATATAACACCCAGAAGAAATATAAATAGGTACCTGTTTTCTCACACCACAGGCAAGGAATGATTTTTTTTTTAACTACTAGGAAGTATATTCCAGTGAGCATTTTAGGTTTGGGAAGTTATAATCAGCTATTGACTGTTCTTCTTAGGTGTGTGTAATCACTAGCTGCTTCTTCAATTGCACAAGCAGATCCAGGTAGATCTTATTCATCTAAACTCAGATTGAGTGATGAATTCCTAGCAACCGGAATTCTAGGAATTCCAGGTTATCTTCTGAAAGATAGAAATCCACTGAGAACCAGCCAGATGAGATTTATTTTTTACTATAACTAGAGAAAATAGAGCTGAATACATGTGAGAATTAGTCCCTAGTTCTATGGCTTCCAGATTCAGACCCGAAGATAAATCACGCTGAAAAACAAAGCAAAATTCCTAGTATTGTAATTGACTAAAGTTGTCGATCAGGCAGGTTCCAAAAAGGAGATAGGATACTTCAGTACTAGCACTAGTAGGCTATCAGAAAATTAACTTTTCCCTTCAATATAAATTGGTATTTCTTTTCTTTTTTTTTTTTTTTGAGACGGAGTCTCGCTCTGTCGCCCAGGCTGGGCTGCAGTGGCGCAATCTCGGCTCACTGCAAGCTCCGCCTCCCGAGTTCACGCCATTCTCCTGCCTCAGCCTCCGAGTAGCTGGGATTACAGGCGCCCGCCACCACGACCGGCTAATTGTTTTTGTATTTTTAGTAGAGACGGGGTTTCACCATGTTAGCCAGGATGGTCTCGATCTCCTGACCTAGTGATCCACATGCCTCGGCCTCCCAAAATGCTGGGATTACAGGCGTGAGCCACCGCGGCTGGCTGGTATTTCATTTTCATCTGGCATCACTTATGAACATAACAGGCCTTACTTGAGACACTGCTACAGATGAGTGAGTGATGGATTGAACAGATTGCAAACACATCACTGCTTTTAAATCACAGGTGCTGGGAGCCTCAATGTTCTTAAAAGACTACTGCCCAGATTATTGGGCAGATGGTCTTCAGGGAAGTATATTGACCAAGTAAGCCTTTGTAATGTTTTAAGCTGTTTGAGCCAAGAATGCTGAAAAGGCATAATGAAGTTTAATAGCATGAATATTACCAGCTAGTATTAATAGCTCTTCAGGGTCGGTATGTGATCTTTGGACTCCAAGCACTATATTTTTAAGTTGCTCTATTACTTTAGTTCTATATTTCTGTTGCACTGTTGACTCCAAAAGAAAATACATAACTTGCGAATTTCATTTGCCTGACCCTGGACTTTATATTATGTTTTATTCTTTCATTTTAGTACAATTGATATCTGATAAAATATATTATTGATTCTTATTAGAAAATAGAAAGGCAGATTAAAATTATAGATATTCTATAGTTACATTTATTATATTGAACTTTCTATACATATTCCATTCCAGTATCTGGTCAGAGAATATAGGGATTGGAAATAATCTTGTTCTAATATGCCATGTTTTATCTTCTCTCTGTTCCCACATTTCCCCCAAACTTTAGGTTGAATTTATTCCTACATGACTATGTTCTCTTCATAGTCCTCCTATGCTTTTCCTATTGGCTATATTCTGGACTCAAGAGATTGTTCAGTGAGGAACACACAGCTGCTTGGGCAGGCAGAAATCCTATTTTAGTATACTGGAGTCAAACTAATTGATAATTTACAATGGACATTGAACTATCAAGTTTATACCTTAAGCTGTTGTCTTATAAGATTCTTATGTTTTAAGTAGAAGTGGTCACTGCATATTGTTAATATAAAACTTTTATGTCATATTTTTTCTGTATATTTGAATTGCTTGCTTATCCAATTAAAATAATTATTCAGGAAGAAAATGAAAGAGAAAATGTTTGCAAAGCACATATGTTTCAGATAGCAAATTTAGCCTACTAATTTAAAATTCCTGATAACAAACTAAATAGCAAGGATATTTTTTAGATTGGTTTTCAGAGCTGGGGTTAATTAAAAAAAATCTATTCTAAAATTATTTTCATTGTAGTGTGCTGGACACAATAGTGTTTAACAAATGATGAATAAGTAAATGTTTCATCCCAGGAATCAATTATTTTTTAAATCAAGGTTTTTTTTTTCCCTTACAAATAAAACATATTCGTGTTACAGAAAAATTTGAAATTCAGAAAGAGAGGTAATAAAATCTTGCCTAATTATTTAATCTGTCCACAACTACCATTAGTATGTTGGCATATTTTCTTCTAATATTTCTTCATACACACTCACATGCACACAAAAGGTCATTTTATGTTACGCTTTTATTTTTATTTTGCATTATTTAATTTATCTTATTTAGTTAACATCTTCCAGATTATGGCATAATTAGCAAAACATCATTTGAATAATTGTGTATTTTTCCATTGTATGAATATACCACAAATTCATCAACATTCTCCTTTTGTTCAGAGGGTAGTGTTTAATATTCCCATTACTGAGAGGACACAAAGCAATGTCATGAGAAAAGCATTTCCCTAAATATAGATTTTTATGATAATATTGCTTTTTTTCTCTTTGGATTTCTAGAAATGGAATTACCACATCAAAAAGGATGTTAATTTTTATGACTTTCTGGATTCTTTTCTAGTTTGTTTCCTAAAATATGTTTCTAGCTTATACATCTACGGAAGCGGGACATTACCTTCACCACAATGTTACTGGCATTGATTATCATTTTTACATAAAAAATTTTGTTGACCATATAACTGCCTTTTGTGTAGAGACAATGAATCCATTGTCATATCCAAACATTTTAGTTCCCTTTCTTCATCGTGGAAGTGAAGTCGTGATACCACCACACCACTGTAAGGCACAGAAATCCATTAACTTGCAAACTATTAGTGAATGTCTACTGTTCTAGGTTCCAAGCCAGATAATTGTAAGCCAGAAAACAATTTAGCTACCTTTTGCAGGTATCAATTCATAGTTCATTATTATGGTTCTAATTTCAGTAATAGAGGATTTAAAAATTCTTACAGAAACAGTAAAAGGACAAAGAAGATTAAAAAATAAAATATTCTAAGCGAAAATTCAAGCTCAGGTGCTTCAATCTTAAAACAAATGAGCTTAAAAACCTCTTGTTTTCATTTTCAAGTGGTAGGAGCAGAAAGGTTCATGGCCTAAATAATAGAAAATAGTAAATTTATCAGATCTAGGCTGAATGCCCATCTACTATAAATGAAATAGATGTCATTTGACCACTAAATAGACATTACTACATAACAGTTATAAATATAATGATGTGTTCATCAGTAACCCATGAATCAACACTAATCTATTTCTTTTCCACTACCATAAGAATACCTGAATATCTATATTGGAAGTGTATTGATTATTCAAAGACAGTGCAACATAATTCACCTGGACTGACTTAGACTGAACAAATGAAAGTTTCAGGTTAACTTCATGAACTCCTAAGCATCTTTATGGAAACAGAGCATATATTTACTCAGTTTGATGTTCAATTAACAGGTTATTAACTTATATAGGCAAAACAAAATTTCTTTATAAATTATATATGGGTATATTTTCCTTTATAGTTTTCAATGTTTTATATTCTTTATAAAATATTATTAATATATTTTATAAAGAGTTTCTCACTCCTACTTCACTCTAATACTCATTCCCACAAAACATAACAGTTTCTAAGTCTCATATTCTAGAAATATACAAATGATTAATTTGTTGAATAATCAATTTTATTTCATTGTTTATAGAAATTTGTTGTGAGCTAATCAGCTGTTGATTTATTATATCTGTTTTATTAATAATTTATCTGTGTGTTTTCAGATTCCAAGAAAACAAAAAAACCTGCAGAAGGTACTGGACATATTTCTTTTTTTCTGCCTTATGTTTGATGAACCCTGAAATAGCATACCTTCTTAAAGGATTGATGTAGGAGAAGGAATTATGTGTGAGATAGAGGAGAAGAAAAAATGATTGAGATTGAGAGACAGAGAGAGAGAGACAGAGAGAGAGAGAGAAAGAGCTAAATCTATTCTGACTACTGCTATGAGAAGTATTTGGCAGTAATAGAAATAAATACTGCATATCCTTTCACAGTAATTGTTTCCAAAGAAATGTTTACTTGACAAGAAATTGAAAAACTTTCAGTATCAAACATTTATTTTACTAGAAAGCACACACTAAATTACTTTTTGATAGACTAGCATCAATTAGGAACTGATTTGTTCCTTTCAATCTTGAATAATTCATTTGGCAAGTATACCTGTGCCTCCTAGACTCGTTCACATAGTGTTTTTACGTGTTTAAGAGACACATATCAGGTGTAATTTAAAATGGTAAACAGTATGATCCTGGGTTAATTTATTGTCAAATAATATTTGCCAATCAAATTATGGAAGCACCTACAGTAATTAACAATACCTCAGAGCCTCACTGTGAAATTTCACCTCATTGTGAAATTTAAGGAGAGAAAATTGGAAGGAGGGGTGGGAAAAATTACAGTCTAATCAATATGTAGGGTAGTACATTTTATCTTAAAAGTTTTAAGAGCAATGATTTTGTTTGTATTTCTTTCAGTGGAACAACCCAAGGGAAAAAGTAAGGAAATGCATGCAGTGTATTTGTGTACTTTTTTTTTTTTTTACTACTGTTATTTGCCTGCTGCTGTATTTAGACCTGCAATTTTGAATCCGCCTTTCCTATGTTTTATGCATGTGAACTCTGTTGTTTTTTGTACAAGTGAAAAAATATACAGTCTGGGGGTTAAAATGGACTGAGAAGCATAGTAATCATTTTTAGAACTCTTTCTCAAGCTCATGCAATCATCTAACAATACTCTTGGCGGGCTTGTAATCAAAAGTAAAACTGCATTGCATTAACCCAAACTGACTTATGTTTTTGTAAATTTAGTCCTAATCTGGTTAGTTGTCAGTCCCTTGAAGATTGACTAGAAGTTCTTTTACAGACTAGTTTTACAATCTTTTCCCTATCTTTCTTTTTGTAATCTGTAGATGTTTTGGCATGCCCATGTGATATATGACATTTTTCCCATGACATAATTTCCCCCCTACACGCACTATGAGCTCTAATAGCATTGCTATTCAGCCTCATCCACTGTTGCTTTAATACACTATTAAGACTATTTGCTAACAATTCAGTCAAGCTCAATACCTTAAGATATGTCTTTCACAAATATATGTTCTCCTCTGAAGAAAACAGGATATGCTTAACAAAAGAAAGCAAAAAAAAAAAGCCCACCTAATCTTATTCAATTTGCTATTAAAAATTAGCACATTACCAGCAATATAGATTTTAAGATTCTAGTGATATCAAAAATATATTTTAAAATATATACCAATTAAAATATATGTATGTTTTGGCCCTACAAAAAGTAAAGATGCTGAGACATTCAATGTTGTAAAAATGCTCTAAAATGCCCTGTGGAGACACTCATGAAACTATACTACAACTCACCCAGGGGGAGCAATCCATCTATAGAGAGGTGTGAGTTCTCTCAGCTCCAGATTTATGTGTGTGCAGAGCTGCTGATGAGTACTGGCACAGAGATACAGAAAGCACTCTAAATGTTGCACCAGCAGGAAAATGGAGAACAATTGGAGATTAGAAAAATAGTATTAAAGTACATACAGAGATAGACTTAAGGCCCTTTATTACAGTTTATATGATTTAAAAGTTCCTGGCAGACACTGAAGCTCCTTGGCAATCTTCAGGGCACTGATGCACTTAATAAATAAACATGGTTTTTCACGCATTCATTCACAACCCAACTGTTTCCCTCCTTGAGAAGGTCCGCAGATTGTGACTTGGGCAGCAATAAGGAGAAGAAATAGTTTTCTTCAAAACACCTATCAATTCCTTTCAAATTCACTCATTTGCTATGGTTTACCATCTAGACTTGCTTTTATTATTGTTAGTGTTGTATCTTTGAATTTCTTTGATTTGGATTTTTTGTCTTGAGGGTTGCTTTACTCAATGGTACACCCCAATTTTATATTTTATTTTGCTTCTACTTTTCCAATAATCACAACTTAAAGGTTGTTCGCTTTTCAAATATTTTTTAATTATGGTTAAGGGAAACTGGATGAAAAGTACAAAAGACCATCCTGTACATTTTGTAAATGTTTGTGAGCTATAAATTTTTTCAAAATAAAAAGTAAAAGAGACCTCAAAAATCAACCGTAAACATGATTTTGCAGTCCCTGTAGAGTTAAAGGGTAAATCAATGTATATTTACTAAGGTAATTCAATAATTACACCATGAGCTATCCTATATAATGAACAAATTAGCACAGCTATTTTTCAGCTTTCTGTTAAGATTGAGGGGAATTTATTTTAACTTTTAATCTTATGTATAGCTGGTATTCGATTTTGATGCATGTCCAAATCTGCTTCCAGTACTTTTTTGACTGTTATCACTGATTATTTGTGACTGTCATCACAAATTTCTTGGAAATGTTTTATAATTAGAGCTTCAGTTAAGCAATAAATTAAACAATGTATTTAATTGCTCTTCATTTGCCAGACAACATTTGATAATGTTCTCATTTTGTTTAATTTTAGCTAAATCGTCATAGCTGCTTCTTTTTGACCTGCAACACTTGGTCAAGCCATTTGTTTCATTTTTTTTGTTTTACTGCTTAAAGGCTATCTTAAAAGAAGATAACTTGCTCACCATACTTATTTAATTAGAAGCCTAACAAAATTGTGTACTTGAGAAATTGATGTGATTACTGTAGCATTCTATGACACTCTATATTTTTAAAATATAGTTTGTAGAATTCTTTCAGCATGAACATATTCTAGTCTTCAAAATTTATTCATTAAATAAAACTTTAAGAATCTTTCCATTCTTCTTCTTTAAAATATCAGATAAAAATGTGTGTATGTTAAAGTATTTCTTGAAAATATTCTTTTAAATTAATTTGACAAGGTTGTCAAGGCAAAATAAATAAGAATAGAAACGTAGATGATAGCACTTCATATAAAATTAGTGCTTGCAATTCTTATGAAATTAGTACTTATTATAATGTAAATGTCAGCTTAATCTTGAGAACAAAATAATGCTTTGTCTCATACAATATTGACAAAAGTAGATTCCTGAAAAGAAACGCTATATAAAGAGGACTCCAAAAGGAGCATTTGTCCTAAAAGCAAGGCAAATGTTTTACCCTGAAACTTCTTTTTCTATTTTAGTGTCTTAAATATGCCTCACAAAGCCTTTGTCTTAGCTTAACAGCTATTTCTTCCATGTAAAAAGATTCTTAGAAGAGGCAGTCCACATGAAATGTGCTAATCTTCATCTTTCTGAGAATTATTTTAAAATAACTGCAATAAGGTGGGGTGCTGTGGCTCATGCCTGTAATCCTAGCACTTTAAGAGGCTGAGGTGTGTGGATCTCTTGAGCCCAGAAGTTTGATACCAGCCTGGGCAACATGGTGAGACTTTGTCTCCACACACACACATACACACACACACACACACACTACAAATCTGGCTACAAATGGTGGTGTGTGCCTGTAGTCCCAGCTACCTGGGAGGCTGAGGTTGGAAGATCAGTTAAGCCCAGGAAGTGGAGGCTGCAGTGAACTAGAATTGTAACACTGTGCTACAACTTGGGCAACAGAACAACACCCTGTCTCAAAAAAACTAAGCAATTTCTTAAAAAGCTGTAATAATTATCTTTTGTACTTACTATTTTGACTCAAATTTATTTCATATTTATCTAATATAATAGCAAATTTAATTTTTTTCACCCTTTATGGATTCTATTTTATTTTTCTGGTTTATCATCTATAAAAAAGTCAAATTCTTCTAATATTCAGACTATTTTGATGCTACCCCATGAGGAAACTCCCAAGATAAATGGAAGAAAGAATTATTTTAAGTATACAATCTTAGGCTTTTTATGTAAGCTATTATTAGTTGCTGCAATCTGGCATCAGCACATGCATGTTTCTTTGTGTTAAAACAATTAAATTGGGATTCATAAACTTTAGAATAATAATGATAATAATAATAACAATAATAATATGTTTCAGAACAGGAAAAGAAAGAAAAACATGTGGAACCAGGTAACTGTTTTCAAGTTCCTCTGTTCTCACAGTTTCATAATATTATTTGATTTGCAATTGAATACTGAATTGCAATTGAATGACATAGAATGTTGATTTTTTTTCTTTCCTTTTTGATACAGCAAAGTCACCAAAGAAAGAACACTCAGGTGAGTAAGACCACTCTTGCTGGACTCCAAATACTGATGTCTAGTGTTTATTAATGCTATAGCCTCAAACAGGTGGTAAGGCAGCGCCAGTAAAGGGTGGGGAATGCTTGCATCTCACAGTGTTTTTTCCAAGTTCTTGACATGGACATAACATCAACGCAGTTTTAGAAAATGAAAGCCAAGTGTTACACCCTTGCTCCTCAGTGTGTGTTCTGTGAACTAGCAGCATCAGAATCACCCAAGAGGTTATTAGAAATGAAGGATTTTTGGCGCCACTCAGGACCTACTGAATCAGAGTCTGCAACTTCACAAGATCCTCAATGAATTCATCTGTGCAGTATTTGCGAAGTACTGTTTCA
This sequence comes from Hylobates moloch, assembly GCF_009828535.3. NCBI lineage: Eukaryota > Metazoa > Chordata > Mammalia > Primates > Hylobatidae > Hylobates > Hylobates moloch. The sequence continues at coordinate 141,077,286 of NW_026652277.1, read as the reverse complement.
CAGTTTAGTGTAAAAGCAAAACAAAACAAGAACAAAACACTTTTCGTAAATGCATTATACATTGCTTTGTTTTTAAAATATGGAGTAATCACTTCCAGCAAATATTATCTCCTTATTCATAATCTTACTTAATAACATTTCCTGAGTGTTCAAGGGAGTTGCAGTGAGAGCAAAAGTAGATTTTGCCCAAAAGATATTTACATTCTGATGAGAAAAAAAACTGACTTGAGAGTCAAACAACTAGACAAATAAACCTATCAACAAAAACTAAAAGTGCAGTTGCTGTGGATACCAAATTATTGTCTTGAAGTTTTCTAGCATTTAACCTGCCTAATTAATCATTTCGAATGAAAATTTCTGAAACCATTTATATTTCCCTCATTTAAAACTATCACCTCTTGATTTTGCCTGGCTAACTCCTACTGAAGGAGCTTCACTGAGTTATTTAGTATTGTGTGTGCGTGTGTATATAGGTGATCATAACCTTATGTAATACCTATCAGTCATTCTTCCCATTTCATTTTATTTAAATGGAAATAGCATCTGCTCAATCTTATTTAAATAACCATGCAAAGGGGCTCAATTTTAGTCCCACCCTGCCACAAACCATGGGAAACTACAAGTTTGAATCCACATTTATTATTCATTTTTAAAGATTATAAAATATCCTGAGACAGCCCAAATCTGTTTTAAGTGTCTGTCCAATTACTTCCCATAGCATCATTTTCTTTTATAATATTTCATATGCTGTTAAAATCATATTATCTTTTCCCTTTTCTACCTTACATAGTCAGAAATTAGAAGAAGCCGACTGTTTTTTCTCTTTATTCCGAGAGCATCTGTTGTAATGCCAGGACACATTGGGCACTTGATGATGGCTTATGGAGTGAAGGAAGAAACACCAAATAGAATAATTACGTTTTTATAAATTTAAAAACTGAAGACTTTTAAATAATTTACAAGATGCAATAATTGCACATTTCAGCATTTCACATTTCACAGTATTTGACCTTTGGGAAGAAATGTTTTGTCTGCTTTACAGAGAACACCCTGTTGGTTCAGAGTTGCATTTCCTCAAGCATAACACATCTTCTCACTTATGTATGTAAGAAGAAACCTAAGATAGTGCATGCATTATAGAAAGATGGAGAGACATACAGAATGACTATTGGTGTAGCCAGTTTTAAAAGTTTTAATAGTTAAATATTACTGTCTAATATTGAACCTGACAAAATACAATAAATTGCTTGAAATTATTATCTATTTATTTCAGTGTGTGATTACAACGCAGCAACTTAGCAGTAATTAGCTGTAGTTCAAAAATTAAAACCATCAATTTGAATAATTTATGAAGTGAACTCATTCTTTTCGCACTATTTTTTTTTTTTTTTTTTTGAGACGGAGTCTTGCTCTGTCCCCCAGGCTGGAGTGCAGTGGCGCGATCTCAGCTCACTGCAAGCTCCGCTTCCCGGGTTCACGCCATTCTGCTGCCTCAGCCTCCCGAGTAGCTGGGACTACAGGTGCCCGCCAACATGCTCGGCTAATTTTTTGTATTTTTAGTAGAGACAGGGTTTCACCGTGTTAGCCAGGATGGTCTCGATCTCCTGACCTCGTGATCTGCCCGCCTCGGCCTCCCGAAGTGCTGGGATTACAGGCTTGAGCCACCGCGCCCGGCCTTTTTCACACTATTTTATAGACTTTGAGGAAAATGCATTTGCCTGTATATAAAAAAATGAGATCTTGGATAATTAAAAATGGAGAGCAAGATGATTGATTTGTGAATGAACATTCTGTGTTGGGAGAAGTATGAATAACAAACAATAAAATTCCATAATTCAGGGAATGTATTTGGATTATATCAGAAAAATGGCACAGTATTATATTTTCCTTTTCTCAGATCTTATTTTTCTTTAGCTTCCAATATTATACACACAATCTTTAAACAATTAAGGTAACCTTAAAATTATTTTGGAAGGAGATAATCAGGCTTGTAATTACTGTTGACCTTATTATTTCTTGTCATTAACAGTTCCAAGTGAAAAACAAGCAAAAGCAAGTATGTTGAACAAAACTTTTAAAGAAGTGCATATTTGAGCAGCTTACTCATTTGAATTTTCTACTCTAAACTATGCTAATGCTAATTTTGAGAATGGCTTACCAGCTTTTTGGTATGATTATTTGTTGTGCTGAATATGCAATATTACTTATCCCTGTCTTTTCTGTGAATTCATTGTTATTAAAATTTATCTATAGAGCTTTCATTTGTTAATTTGGCCACATCATAACCCCTTTGTGAGGTGTTATATTTTTATTTCTCATTTTGCAATATAATAAGTGAACTCTTCAGTACACATCAGACTGAATTATCCTAATGATTAATCAGTTGATCAAACCAGTAGGCTACCTAATTTGTCTACCATGAATAATCCTGTCTCTAACAAAAGGTAGCCCCTCAACATTTTCTTAACCATTGCTCTTGGAATGTGACAATTCCCTATTCTTGGATTATGAAGTATTAACTGATAACCATAACATACCGTGGCATTTGCAGCAATGGTAACTTTGACAATATGCTTAGGAAAAAATGCTGAGAAATTGTTGATATTTCTTAGTTTAATGAAGTACCTGACTGTTATTAATAAAAGTTATTTTAAGCGTAATGGAAAATATTTTGTCTTAGGAAGAAATATATAAGCTTTGTATATAGGATTTAGGTCAGTCCTCAGTTCTATGCATGACATCAATGTGCTTATATATTTTTTGAGAGGTTAGAGGTAAACAAGTACTGGTGATGCTACTAATACGTAAAACAAATGCATATGTTATTTAGTGCTGAGGGGTTTTTTTTGTTTTTTGTTTTTGTTTTTTTTTTTGATGGAGTCTTGCTCTGTCACCAGGCTGGAGTGCAGTGGCGTGATCTTGGCTCACTGCACCTCCGCCTCCTGGGCTCAAGCGATTCTCCTGCCTAAGCCTCCCAAGTAGTTTTTGAGACATATTATGTCAGTAGATACATCAGATAAAAATTGAAAAATATACTGAGTAGCTTGGTAGGAATGTCTTTTTTTAAAAAAAGTTACAGTTTGAAGTATACACATAGACATTGAGAACTTTACAAGAGAGGTTTAACGTGAATCTAAAATTCCATTTATATTTCCATGAAAAATTTTAGTTAAATGTAAAGCTGATTTGAACTCTATATTATGGAGTCTTTGCTATGCTGATACTTAGTCTGTAGAAATGCATAATCAAGAAAATATATCAAACAAATCTGATAATTTTGTAGCACTGGGAGAGAGCTTTAGATTGAAGATTGTTCTGAAAATGAACATCTTCTTCCTAGAAAAATGTGACATATAGATAAAAATATTCATTTGCAGTAAAAAAAACTGTAAGTTCTGCTATCTATGAAACATACTATCCAATCAGGTTTTGAAGAGATCAGCATATTTTGCAGGAAATTAGCAAATTAGCTTGCCAAATCATCCTAAACCCAATATAAGTTTCAGAAGAGTTAATAGTCTACTCCCTATACGGTTGAGAGATTTGCACTTGACATGGACATTATCCTTCAACACAAAAATTAATTTGACATAATCCACAAACTGCTTAAATTATCTGATAACAAGGTGACCAGCCATTTTCCCAACTAAAAATATATTTTGGCATTGAAGTCATACAGCAGGAGAATTTTTACTCAGCTGCTACGTACAGCAGGCTACTTATAAAGTTAATGCCTAAAATGAAAGTTACATATCATTACAGATACTATTGAAAAGCCTTTAAATCATCCATCTAGTATGGTGCACATAGTTCTCTGTATATTACCTGCACATTTGGGATATAATTTTACAGTATGTTAAGTTGTGGGAGCAAATGAGAGTGATAGAGAGAGATGATTTAACATAAACTATGTATTTATGTATGCAATTCCATAATGTTGAATTTAAAGGGATAGATGAGATTGACAGGGTTAAAGTCAGTCCAAGAAAAAAATAAAAGGGGATTTGTCATTAAGACTCGATTAAAGGAAATAACTGGAAAGTGGATTGAGTTTGTGGTATGGGATTGTTTACTCTAGGTCCTGAGGAAACACCTGAAGTCACTGTAGGAAAAATACTGGAGGACATGGACAAGCTTGGGACGTACATCAACTTCAGAATAGAGCGTGTATTAGTCCACTTTCATGCTGCTGATAAAGACATATCCCACACTGGGCGATTTACCAAAGAAAGGTTTAGTGAAGTGACAGCCCCACATGGCCGGGGTGGCCTCACAATAATAGTGTGAGGCAAGGAGGAGCAAGTCACGTCTTACATGGGTGGTTGCAGGCAAAAAGAGAGCTTGTGTGGGAAAACTCCCATTTTTAAAACCATCAGCTCTCGTGAGACTTATTCACTATCATGAGAACCGCATGGGAAAGACTTGCCCCCATGATTCAATTACCTCCCACCGGGTCTCTTCCACAACGTGTGCGAATTGAAGATGAGATTCAGGTGGGGACACAGCCAAACCATATCATAGAGTCTCATGGTAACATGAGCTTCAAGAAAATGAAAACCTTTCAGATCACTGGCGCGATGCTAAAGAAGAGCACTCCATGCTTCCACATTGAAAGTTATGTGTCAGGGTGTGGTGTGGATGAAGAAAGGGTACCTTGGGCTAGGCAGGGATGCTGAACCTAGACTGACAATTTCTGCAAGTCAGCAAAGACTCCTTTCTTTATCATAGTGTAAGCAAAAATACCTCAACACATCCACCCCCCCACCTCCATTCCCCTTCATGTGCTTCTCCACACATTGGATAGCGACACAGAGGTTGACAATAAAATTAGTCATTTCCAAGCAGGAAGAGGACCCAACAAGTAGACGTGTAGACTGTAGGGTACTTCATGGCTTTAACACTGTATATATGGTGAATCTTAAAGAAGAAATATTAGTAGACATTTTTTACTAAATATATGTGACCACATCACCCCTTTCTCTTTCAATGACCACATCAAGGATCACTATTTTTCAGGACCTTGGGTAGCACCATACCAGGTCACTTTATTCCATCTCAAGGACCTTAGGGCTAGGATCATGTATTCCATATGCATGGTCAGCCAGCCAGTGGTCAGTTTGAATTTTGAGGAAAATAACCACCAAAGCCCAGGATAAGGCCAAAATATAGTCATTTTTAACTCTGGATCTAATAATCAGGCATTTTTCCCCCCTTGATTTTAGCATTGCACAGATTGGGTGTTATGTTCAGCCACCAAGTCTGGCTATATTTATCTCCTTAACCACACTTCGGTGTCTAAATGTGTGAGTCAGATATCTATCATCTAATCTACTAATACATGTCAGGATCATTTAGGAGACATCTGTATGAAGAATTTAAAAGTAAAGTCTCATTGAATTTATTCAGTTACATATGTTAGAAGAATATTTGGAGACAATTGCTCTTAATAAAATTGCATGGTTTTTTTTTTTGACTCAGTTTAAGTACTCTAGCATGGAAATGGCAAAAGTCTATGGGAAGATCTATAGGCCTGAACCAGCATGCTTGATATAAAAATGAGTTGTCTCTAGACCACACACTGCATGCCAAATATAATCTTGGTTGATCTATGTATGATCTTAGTCAGTTAGAACAGTCTTGGTGTACTATATTGTCCTAGAATAATTATTACTTGCACCTCTTTTCACTTGCTCAGTTTTGTATTATATACTATATAATTACTAATAGTATCACAGCTGGTGCTGCCAGAATATATTCAAAACACCACTCATACAGCACTAGAGTGATGATTTTATGAGGTTTAAGTACCAGGAAAGGTAAGATGTGAGAGACCTGGGGCTGCCTTAGATGGTAGGGTAAGGCGTGCTTCTTGTTCAAAACTATGTATAAAGATGAGGTTGGTGTCCTGAGTGCCAGCCCCAAACTGAAAAATGCCATGGTTCAGAGTCCAAGAATGTTCATCGAGGTGGACGCAAAGAGATCCAAGCTAGACTGATGAATACTGACAATGGTAAAATCTAAGTTAACAATTAAGACATGAAGAGGTAGGGGAGAAAGGAACAGGATTTCAAATGGGGAACCAGAAATAAATTTTGGTATTTAAAATTGACATAATGAACACAGCAACATGGCACTATAAAGCATGGCTATTGAGATCAGGACTATTTATCCTAAGTGTTAGTAATAAAGCAGTCCCCAGATATTGTATTTTAAAGGGTAGAATGGTATTGGTGTAGATATAAACAAATTTCCAAATAGGACAGAAAAAAAGAGACTTAAAATACATCACACTTGAGCAAAAATCTGACATAAGAAAAAGCAGCCATTTCAGAGAGTCAGAGTGTGGATAGATTATTTTTAAATGTTGCTGATATAGCTGGTATTCAGTACAAAAATATATTTCTTATTTCATACAATTTTAAAATATCAGTTTCAAATGGTTCAAGAACTTAAATACTAAAGGCAAAACATGGCATAGTTTTTTTTAACCATAGGAAGATATATAGTTTCTTGAAATACAGGAGGATTTGAAAAACTAGATGTTCAAAATTCTAGTCATACATTTAATAGCTGACATTTTATTGGATTAAAATTATGATCTTCAATTTATCAATAAATGCAATAAAGATAATGGACAAGCCACAAACTTGTAAAAAATACTTGTAACATGTTTAAATAGCAAGAGATTAATAGCAAAAAATAGATGAACAACTCCAAAAATTAAAAAGACAAAGACCTTGATAGACAATGGGCAGAAAAAAAAATGGGCACTAGATATAAGACTGCATTAAAAAAAGAAAAAATGCATATAAACGTATCAAAAGATGTTCAACCTCTAAGTAATAATGGAATTGTACTTAAAAGTACAAGATAATATTTTACATGAGACTAAATTTTCAAAATTAGAGAATAGGCTTATTCCGGTGATGGTAGTGATACGGAGCCAAAGAAACTCTCACATATGCTGCTGACGTGAATGCAGAATTTAGGGAGAAAAATCTGTCGTTTATCTAGGGTACATGCCTAGCAATTTCACTTCTATGAAAATTATTGCACATGTGCAAAAGGAGACACATGTGCAGGAATGTTCATAGCAGAATTATTTAGAAAACACAAAACTGGATGTGACCTAGTGTTCACTGGCAGGAGAATAAATCCATAGTTTGTAGACCAAACATTGGAATGCTAGACGGCAGTTAAAGTTAATCAACTACAGCTACTCATATCAGCATAGTTATATCTCAAAAAATCACACAAATTAAATAATACAGTTTAATTTCTGTAATGTTATCTCACTAAATATTATAATTTAATTTATATAAAATTATCTTACCTTTAGAGACAAATACATGTAATAAAAAACTCATATAGAAAAATAAGGAAATAATTATTACAAAATATAGAACAACTGTAACTTTGAGATAGAGAAGCATGCAGTGCTAGTAGGACAAGTAAGAAATTTCAAAGGCCTTGGCGATATTCTATTTCTTAGGTGTGCAGGGGGTCACAAAGGTGAACATTCTTTATTGCTATTCATTAGAATGTGCACAAATGTTATATGCCTTCTGTTTATATGATATCTTTCACAATAAAACAGGTTTGAAAAATAGTGAGAGGATAGAAGTGTTGACAATGAGTGCAGCAGCTCTATGCAGAGAGATGAGGTAGCTGAAAATGTCATATAGAATTGAAGGATGTGGTTGTCTGTGGCTCTAAAGAGTGACAAGAGACATTGTGAAAGCATCAGTGAAGGAGAAAACTGATGAGGGATCAGATGGAAGCAATACTGGCAAGAACAAAGGCCTTGACTTGGCAAAAGGAGATGGGATCCAGAAAAAAATATGGAAGGATTGGTACTAAAAAGGGGCAGGAACTGATCACCTTTTGGAACTGGAAAGAAAAATGGATGAGTATGCGTTGGTGAGGTAGTGGAACAGTGATGTAGTTTAGTCTGCCCCTATTTTCTCTATGAATTTCTCAACAGCAGCTTACTTTTATGTTGTAGGATGTTTAAGGAGGGAAGAGAATATTTTAAACATTTGTTAAGAGTATGAGAAAGCAACTTTACTGGGTCTGTGGTAATATAACTGGCCAGTGCTAAGTGATCTCATAAATGTGATCCACATTTGAAGTAAGGTCTGCTGCAGGGTGGGTGTCTTCCTTCAGCTTTGATGCCTGCTCAGTTGGTAGGCATAAAGTACATTTGGTGTTTTGGCAGACATAGTGGGTTGATTTGTGCCTCCCACCAAAAGATATGTTGAAGCCCTACCCTGGTACCTGTGAATGTGACCTGATTTTGAAATAGGGTCTTCATAGATGTACTCAAGTTAAGATGAGGTCATGCTGGATTAGGGTGGGCCCTCAATCCGATGACTGGTATCCTTAAAAGAATAGGAAATTTGGGACACACAGACGCATATAGAAGACTGCCACATGAACATAAAAGCAGAAATTGTAGTGATGCAGCTTCAAGCCAAGGAATGCCAAGGGTTCCTGGCAACTAGTAGACTCTAAGAGGAGGCAAGGAAGGATTCTTCCCAAGATCCTTTAGAGGGAGCTTTCTAGGGTCCTGCCAACGCCTGAATTTTGGACTTCTAGCCTCTAGAACTGTGGAAAAATATATTTGTTTTGTATTTATCTACCCAACAGTTTTAAGGCAGTCCTAGGAAATTAATACAGCAGATGACTATAACAACAGAAAATACGTGAGCGATTTAACTATGGCTCATTTATGCAAAAGCTTGGTGAGATATAAAGTGAGGATACGAGGAAAATCTTGAAAAATGAGAAAGTGGCAAGAACAAGGAATGGAAGTATTAATGGGATCAGATACTGTATAATGGAAGTTCTTGTGTAAGTGAACTCTAAAGAGAAAAAATGGTGCCAAAGAATAGAATTTTTAAAATCAAAGTTGTGGTAGTAAAGGAAAATTCTGAGGGTACAAATATAGTTGGAAATTACCAGAGAAGTGGGGTTTCTAGTTTTCTGAATTGAGGAGGCCAAGGTGGTCAGAGATCATGTAGTTGTATGAATTATGTATATCAGTGACTCCCAACCCTGGCAAAATGTTAGAGTATCTTGGAAATCTTAAAAACATACCAATACTCAGGGCTCATGCCAGACTCATTAACTTAGAATCTCAAAGCTCCGTTGCCCACCCCAGATATCCGAATATCATAGGCTTAGGAAAACTCCCCAGTTTATTCTAAGGTGCAGACAGTGTTAAGAATGATTCTTAATAATATTCATAGTAGTAGTAGAGAGGTTGATAACTAGGTGCAAAAATAATCAATGAATGTCAGGATAGGCCACAAGACTGGTTGATGACAACAATGAAGAGGAGTAGAGACTGGTGCAACCTGATAGCATGTACTTCAAACAAACTGGGGTTTGGAGGAAGCAAGGAGATAATCCATGAAAAGCAATGAGAAGCAAAGAGGATATAAATATGCATTACTTCTATACACCTTGGTGTGTGGAGGATGGAAAAACAAGCATTTTCCATTTTAGAAGACTACCATTAGGATGGGATACAATGGCCTTAGTGAGCTAGGATTTGGTTAAAGGAAGAAAGTAAAATGAACATTCTGAGAAGAGACTGAAGATACAGGAGTGACTGCTGCTGCTGGACAGAGGACAGACGAAGAGATTTGGAAGTAGGTCAGCTTCTAGGAGAAATACAGAGCCATATGGACTCTGTTTTCTGCTAGAAGGCTGAAACTCATGGTAGTAACTGAGGTAAGCAGGGAAAGGACTCACAGCAGGAATAGTCTTGACTGATTCATAGGGGAAATTTGGTAATCAGTTTCCAAAGTGCAGTCCAAATCAGGAGCCTAAACATCCCCTGGGAACTGGTTAGAAATGCAGGTTCTCAGAACATGCCTCCCACATACTGAATCAGACCTTTTGCGCTCAGCATCTGTTTCAATAGCCCTCCAGCGTGAAACTGATGCATGCTTAAGTTTAAGAACCACTGATCTAAAGTCTTTACCTGGAAGGTATAAAACAGCCAGGAGTCTGTTCAATCTTGAAGCTCAGGGTGTTCAGATAGGTCGAAAAACAGGTTATTTTTGTCTCTTCTTTCCTGGGTTGAAATTGTGACACTTAGGGCATCTATCATTGTGGAATTAAAACCTGAAAGTGACATGAAGATCTCCTTCTGATGTCTGATGTCTGTTAAAAGCCAGGGGTTTGTGGCACAGAGAGGATGAGGGGTGTAAAGGCTGGCCTTGTTTGATTTGGTTGTTCTCAGAGCATCAGTGCTGAGCATATATGGGTGAAGGGTGATATAAATAAATACCAATAAGAATAAAAATAAGAATATATATGACCAAGGGGAACAACCTCAACTAATCAAAAGTTTATAAAACGAGTAAATAAGACTTCGTGAAAATTCATGAGCTTATTATTATTATTATTATTTTATTTTATTTTCCTGTGGACTAGAGAAAACTTTGACTTTAACTAGCTTTGATTTGTGGTCCAATATTCTGTCCTAGCCCCAACATTTCAGATTATGACTTCAGGGCAGCTCTCCTGTCTTCCACTCTATTTAGAGAAACCAAAAGGCCACTTTTTGTCATTTTATTCTCTTTGTATCTCTTGAGGAAATATTCAAATGAAATTTTCTATAATATTACAGCTAATCTTTTACAATGTAAAACTAATTCATTGAGGTCAAATATTGTTTTCTTGCAATCAGTATTAAACAACTTTTAGCAGACTCAATCATGATTAAAAGCTAAACAAACAAGCCCTTTTAAATGCTCTTCCCTATAATTCATATGTAACTTAAAATTTGTAGACTATGGCCGGGCGTGGTGGCTCATGCCTGTAATCCCAGCACTTTGGGAGGCTGAGGCGGGCGGATCACCTGAGGTCAGGAGTTCAAGACCAGCCTGGCCAACATGGTGAAACCCTGTCTCTACTAAACATACAAAAATTAGCTGGGCATAGTGGCGGGAGGTTGTAGTCCCAGCTACTAGGGAGGCTGGGGCAGGGGAATTGCTTGAACCTGGGAGGGAGAGGTTGCAGTGAGTAGAGATTGCGCCACTGCATTCCAGCCTGGGCAACAAGAGCCAATCTCCATTTAAAAAAGAAAAAAAATTGTAGACTAATAAATTAGTATCCCATTGTATTGCATGTGGCCTTAATTTTAAGAACCATTGATCTTAAAATGTGGTCTATGGAATAGGCCACCTTGTTTTATGGTCACTACCTACATTTTTAAGATAATAGAGTTGCACCTTGGAAGATAATTTTTTTATTGCTATTTAAGAAAGTTTATTAATTGAAAAAAACATGTAAGCACTGTGTATTTTGGCTTTCTCTACAGCTTGCTTTGCTCTCGTGTGCAACATACATTTTATCTTTAATTTTATTCTCAATAATACAAGAAGTGAATTTGGCAGCACTAATATCCACTTCTCATTCCTTTAATATCTGAACTTGCAGAAACTGAACGAGCCAAAGAGGAGATTGGTGCTGCTTCAAGTAAAAAAGGTAAATGCAGCTTAAATAGAGATAAAGATAAAGATGTCATAACTATGACTTATTTCTGCTAAGGTTTCTAACAATGTATTGTTTTGTGCTTAGAGAATAGCTCTATTTATTGATTTTACTAGTTCGTTGATACAGAAACAAACCTGTTTTGCACAAGATTTTATCATTACTGTTCTAAAGCCTATAGTTTTATTCCTTTAGGACCATAAATTAAAGCTAGTTATGCTAGTCAAATTGCAAGTTAATTTTGAAAAATTATAGAAATGTAACTGTTTAAACTCCATAGGATCCCCATCATCTGGAGAGCATTTGAGTGCAACATACTGCCTTAAGAGATTAGGAATTGGGCCGGGCGCAGTGGCTCACGCTGGTAAATCCCAGCACTTTGGGAGGCCGAGGCAGGCAGATCACGAGGTCAGGAGATCGAGACCACAGTGAAACCCCATCTCTACTAAAAATACAAAAAAATTAGCCGGGCGTGGTGGCGAAAAAAAAAAAGATTAGGAATCGAACAAATGAAACTTTAACTAAAAGTACTCACATGAACAAGGTTCACTTTGTTCAAGAATGGTATAAAATTACGAAATGTATTAGATGAGATGCTGACTTGGAGACATTTTGCTTTAAGAAATATATTGGGAAGTCTGAAATGAAGTCAATAATGTAGGCAATGTCTTTGGAAGTATATCAAGAGACAATTTAATAAGCCTATCCTCAACATACACTTATGCATACACACACACAAACCTACACACACACCCTTGCACACATACTCCACTAAAACCACTTCTCCTAAAAGACAATTTTATTGTACATGCTTTATAAAGAAAACATATAACAGGATTGTAGGGAGATATAAAATATATATGACACATATTCACATACTCAATCCCAAACAATGTATACATATGAATATAAATGAATACAGGAATGTAACTTAATATCTAATATAAATTTATGTTTATTTATAAATATAAATTAATGTTAGCTATTCTATAAATTAATTTATTGATTATTTTATATATACATCTATCTCTAAGGGAAAGCAACAAAAATTAGATAGTGAATTCTTTAAGAAAAATATGAACTGTATTCACAGGTAATAATTAGAAGCAATTAAGTTATTGAAATTAATAGATGCTCTCTTTCAAATACAGCTCTATTATTCTGAATTTACAGTAGATAGGGCTAAAATCTGTTTCCTAGTCATTTCTTTTTCTTATAGTCTAATATTTGTGATGTCAATTTTTAGCTAGGTGATCATGATACATCTTTCATTGACGTCATTTGTACTATAAATGGCAGAGTAATTCATTTATCAGAAGTTATTGTTAATGTGGTGTCATATTCTGGAATTGACATTGCTCATTAAGTGAAATGTGGGTTAAACTTGTTTGCTTCAAAATGAGTAATTGTAGTAACAAGAAAAAACTGCATCTTAATATAGTGTCAGAGAAGATCACTAACCTAGACATAGATACAGAGTTTCTGGGCCCAGTAAGTGGACTTAAGGCCAAAGCACTGATTTATGTTGAAAGGACAAAAGTGTGGCCAAATTATGTTCAAAAAATTAGACAAAGCTAAAAGCAACAAGATGTCCAAGCAGCAGAAGATAGGTTTCTTTTGGAGTGAGATTTTATTTTTATTTTATTATTATTATTATTTTTTAATTTTTTGAGACAGTCTTGCTCTGTCACCAGGCTGCAGTGCAGCGGTACGATCTCGGCTCACTGTAACCCCCGCCTCCCAGGTTCAAGCAATTCTCAGGCTATTCTCTTGCCTCAGCCTCCTGAGTAGCTGGGACTACAGGTACGCACCATCACGCCCAGCTAATTTTTGTATTTTTAGTAGAGACAGGGTTTCACCATGTTGGCCAGGGTGGTCTCGATCTCTTGACATTGTGATCTGCCCGCCTCAGCCTCTCAAAGTGTTGGAATTACAGGCGTGAGCCACCACGCCCGACTGGAATTAGATTTTATATACAGAGCCTTAGTGAATCCATGTCTGTGGAAGACAGTCTGGAGACACAGTTAAGAAGCAAAAGTTGAACTCCTGGTAGCTGATCCATAGACTCTGTGCTCTGCGTCATTGGGAGCCTGGATATTGTTAGAAGAAAACCCTTGGCCAAATTATATTTAACAGAGTTGAACTGAGCAAAAAATGATTAATGAATGGGGCAGCTTCCTGAGCCAGAGTAGGCTCAGAGAAACTTCAGCAAAGCCCCGTGGTGGAAGGATTTATGGACAGAACAAGGAACATCACATACAGAAAAAGAAAGTGAGATACAGAAACAGCTAGATTGGTTACAGCTTGACCTTTGCCTGTTTTGGACACCGTTTGAACAGCTGGTTCCCTTTGGTTGGCCAAAACTTGATGATTAGCACAAGAGTAGATTACAGCCTGTTTCTACCTCCATTTGGGTTCACTGTGTACAGAGAAACCTCTACGCCAAACTCAAAATATGTAAGGAGGCAACTTCAGGCTGGGCTTGATTGAACAGTATTTAGGGTAGAAATATAAGCTCACATGTATGAGGTTCAATAAAGGCAACTTGGAGTTAGCAGATAGACAGAACTGAAATTGAACCATCAATTAGTGAACTCACCAGAGTCCTCAACTAAGAATGGTCACTGAGTTTATAGAGTATGGCCAGACATTTTGGTTGGGGTTAAGTAGACTTGCTTGTCAGGCTTAGAGGGAAGTGAAAGGAAATAAATTATCTATCTATTCACATACATTATTAACATCAACTACTTTGCTTCTAGTTGATCATAGATCTCATACCCCAATTCTCAATTTAAATATAATTCTACATATTGAGTTTATTTGCAACTACAGCACGAACAGAAATAAGTGTTCTTTTCAAAGCGACCATAACTGTTTTGAAACTCATGAAGGGTTTTACCAATTTGACAAATTACAAACAAAAATCAAAGGATACTTTTCTCATTTGTCAAGTAACTTGTTCATCTCCTACCTCTCACTGACAATCAGCCGTGCGTGAAAAAATATATTGTTCTCATCATGTATTTACTACCCAATCCCCAAATTCCACAATACTTAGCATACTTTACAACTTGTCCACCTCTAGCCTTTCACATGTGAGTAGAATAAGCAAGTATTATTTTTTGTTTTTAAGATATTACAAAATTGTTCTAAATTGAGGCTTAAACCAGGAACTGTGTGCAATGTTAAGTGGAAATTACTAATTTTGTAATTGTTTTAAAGTTTTTGAAGATGAATAATAATTTAATATTTTAAGGTGTTCACTGTAATGTGTCAATTTATCTGTAGCATAAATTGTCTTATCTAAGCCTATTTTTAAGTCATATTTTATTTGGAGATACATAGTATTTAATCATTAATATGATATCAGCTTGCTAATTTATATCTGATTTTCACCTCGCAGTTTTCTAATCATTTTCATATTTACTTACCGTATATTTATGGGTTATATGTTATATGAAAAATCAAGAAAAATTTCAAATGTTAATATTGTTCTTGAGCAATTTAAAATACTAAAAATAGTTGAATCTTTATTAAGTCACTAAGTTGTCCTCGAGTTTTACTATCAATGAAAGTTTTTTGTATTACCATATTTCAAGGTCGAAAGCCATCAGGGTAGAGATATAAACACAGATAAAGTTCTACGGAAGTTAAAAAATTAATCTTACCTGGGGAAAAGACAATGTTTAGGGCAGAAGACAACTTTAGAGTTAAGCCTTAAATAAGAGATGGGGTTTTGCTATGTAAATGAGTTAGAAAAAAATATCCTAGGCACAGATTTCAGAGCAAGACAAAGTGATACAAATTTGTAGTATGTATATGAGGAACAGCAATAATCTCAAGACCATTGTAGGAATTAATATAACCTGGGCTAATAATGCCGTAAAAGGCCTCATTTTAAAATTGGACTTTATTCCATGGGCAATTAGGGAGGTGATGAAAAATTGTAAGTATATAAATAACACTCAAACATATGTTTTAGGAAGAGTAACTCATAAAGGAAAATTTTGAAATAGGCAGATTAGGAAGATTCTCAACAATGTAGTGACAAGTATTAGGACCTGGACTAGGGCATTAGTTATGAGATTGGAAGAGAGAGAGATTATGTTAGCACTAATAAAGAAGTAGATTCAGGGGAATTTCACAACTGATGATAAGCTTTGGGAGGCAAGAAAAGAAAAATAATTTAATGACAATAGCGTTCTTTAGACTGGCTGCTAGAAGAATATTGTTAGTATTCTTAATAACAATGAAAAAGAAAAGCGAAAGAGTTTGGAGAGAAAAGGCAACATTAATTTTACAGAAATTTAAGTCAAAGTGCTAGTAGCACATGAAAGTAGCATCACATAGGTGGTTCTAGAAGTAAAACTAGAGCTCCAGACAATGATAGGCTGGAGATGTATACATTGGTGCCCTTTGCATGGAGGTAACTGAGCTAGTCGCGGTGAGATAAGGTAACATTTACATTTGCATTTGGGGAAAGAACAAGGAAAATCAAAGATAAAAGCAGACTAAAATAACTTCAGTAACTGCAGAAAAAAAGTACTTTCAATAGCAAGGTGGTGGTCATGGGATTTGTCAGGTACATAATATATTAATAATTTTCAATACAGAATTCTCAGGGGAGTGACATCCAAAAAATCTAAAGGGTGACAAATTGAATGAGGAATGAGGGAGTGAAGTATATGAGAAATGATGATGAAGATAGTTGGCTGGGAATAAAAAGGGTAGTAGCTGGTGTTTTTATTTAACCCATATCAATCTCTCTCTCTCTCTTTTTTTATTATACTTTAAGTTCTGGGGTACATGTGCAAAACATGAAGTTTTGTTACGTGGGTATACACATGCCATGGTGGTTTGCTGAACCCATCAACCTGTCATCTACATTAGGTATTTCTCCTAATGCTATCCCTCCATTTGCCCCCCACCCACCGACAGGCCCCGGTGTGTGATGTTCCCCTCCCTGTTCTCATTGTTCAACTCCCACTTATGTGTGAGAACATGCAATGTTTGGTTTTCTGTTCTTGTGTTAGTTTGCTGAGAATGATGGTTTCCACTTTCATCCATGTGCCTGCAAAGGACATGAACTCATTGTTTTTTTTATGGCTGCATAGTATTCTATGGTGTTCAACCATTGTGGAAGACAGTGTGGCAATTCCTCAAGGATCTAGAACCAGAAATACTATTTGACCCGGCAATCCTATTACTGGGTATATATACCTAAAGTATTATAAATCATTCTACTATAAAGACACATGCACACATATGTTTATTGCGGCACTATTCACAATAGCAAAGACTTGGAACCAATCCAAATGCCCATCAATAATAGACTGGATAAAGAAAATGTGGCACATATCCATCTCTCTTTTAATCTCAGAGGTAGTGTTTCTCCTTCTCTTTAAGACCAGTTTCTCCAGTTTTTCCTTCCAAATCAATCATCCATCCCATTTTGTGGCATCCTCCTCTTTCTTGTTACTGGCATTGTTCCTCATCTTGAAAATGTTTTTTCTCTGATTCAAAATTATTTCTTTTCCTTGATTTACACCTCTCTCTCTCTCCTTGTCTCTCTCTCTCCCTGTCTCTCTCTCTCTCTCTTTCTCTCTGTCTCTCTACGACTTTATCTCCTTCCCATGTTAGCCAGCTTTCTGAATGCTGGAGTCCTAGTGCTGCCTCTGGCCTTCCACAAAGACTAAGCTCCTGTCCCTACCATGCCACTGAAGCTCCAGCCAATGCTGATGACATCATCATTGCTAAGCCAACAGAACGCTTCCATCCTCATGTTACTAGATTTCTCAGTTGCATTTATCAGTTTGTCACTTCTCTAAACTTCTCTGTTGTTGGGCTACCATGACAGTATAGTCTCCTGGTTCTCTCCATATGGCTGGCCTTTATTTCTGGCTTCTTTGTGTTTTTTCTTTCATCTGTTGCCTCGTACTTGTTGGTGTTCCTCATAATTCATTATTAATCCTCTGAACTTCTCATTCCGTACCATTTCCTTTTGAGATATATCACCTCTCAAAGTTGAAACTCTGCCCTATATCATGAAGTTTTTTCAATCCTGTGTCTCCATCTCAGAGATTTTTAATGAATTTCAGGCTTGTATGTTCAACTTCCCAATAAATATCTTCAAATTCACCTTCACAATAGCTAATGCATGCTGGGCTTAATACCTAGGTGATAGGTTGATAGGTACAGCAAACCACCATGGCACACATTTACCTGTGTAACAAACCTGCACTTCCTGCACTTGTACCCTGGAACTTTAAAAAAAAAAATTTTTTTTTAAATTCCCCTTCACGGCCAGGCACAGTGGCTCATGCCTGTAATCCCAGCACTTTGGGAGGAAGAGATGGGAGGATCATGAGGTCAGGAGATGGAGACCATCCTGGCTAACATGGTGAAACCCTGTCTCTACTAAAAATACAAAAAATTAGCCAGGCGTGGTGGCGGGTGCCTGTAATCCCAGCTACTCGGGAGGCTGAGTCAGGAGAAAGGAGTGAACCCAGGAGGCGGAGCTTGCGGTGAGCCTAGATCCGGCCACTGCACTCCAGCCAGGGCGACAGAGCGAGACTCCGTCTCAAAAAAAAAAAAAAAAAAAAAAAAAAATCCCCTTTACATTCAATCTTTCTTAACCTAAACTCATTTTCTCTTTCCAACTTACTGTTTCTGTTTCTTGAGCATATTTTCTCTTATTTGTAGCCATTACTACCATACTAATTGAAGCCTTCATTGTCTTCTGCCAGAACCACTGAAATAACCTCATACTGCCCTCAGGTTTTAATTTTTGTTCCACTAATATTCATCTAGTAGAATATCCCAATAGCCACAATAATTTAGTAAAACCACAAAACTGAATAAGCCACTTAAAATTTAATACTCTGTTCCCCTGTTTTCCATAAGATAAAATCCAAGCTTGTTAAAATGGCATATAGAGTGCCCCAAGAACTGGCTCCTATATCCTTTTCCAACTTCATCTTTAGACATGCCTTGTTTTCTGTGCTACAACAATCCTATAATGCTATATTCATAATTCCGACTATGTTAGAAGACTGTAGGAAGATTGGAGCAGGAAGTGAACAGATTAAGTAGTTAACATGCCTTGTGAACAGATTAAGTAGTTAACATCACCTGAGAATTTACGAGAAACCTCTGTCTCCACTTTCCACCATAATATGTATCCGGAGACTAAATTGATACAATATTTTTTCTTTCATAATTAGTGATTTATTGCAATGTTTCAGTCAATGACCTCTCCAGGCAGTACCTGTAAAATCTAAATAGATCATGGATAGTTCTTATATTTCCCGCAGTATCTTATATTTTTGGAAATAATAACATTCTATCTTTGGAAATAATAGCTTATTATGCTACGGCTGTAGGTCTACCTCTCGGAAGTAATATATGTCATATGAGGGACACTTCAAATGGCACAATATTTTCTTACCACTCCTCACTTCCTCACCTCTATTCTAGCATACATCTCTCCCAGGTAAGTCTCACTTCTCTGTTTAAAAGTACTTATTAGGCTGGGCATGGTGGCTCACGCCTGTAATCCCAGTGCTTTGGCAGGCCAAGGCAGGTGGATCACCTGAGGTCAGGAGTTCAAGACCAGCCTGACGAACATGGTGAAACCCTGTCTCTACTAAAACAACAAAAAAAAACAAAACAAAACAAAATACAAAAAAATTAGCCAGGCATGGTGGTGGGCGCTTGTAATCTCAGCTACTCGGGAGGCTGAGGCAGGAGAATTGCTTGAACCCAGAAGGCAGAGGTTGCAGTGAGCCATGATTGCGCCATTACACTCCAGCCTGGGCGACAAGAGCAAAACTCCATTAAAAAAAAAAAAAAGTACCTGCTAATACTGCTAATAAAGGGCATACATCAGAGCCCCCATGGGTGGTACAGAGAAAAAAGGGAGGGATGTCAATTGTATTGGAGAATTGGGTGCTGAAGGAAAATTGTAGGGAAGAATAGTGAAATAAAAGCCTAAAACTACATAAAACCAATGTCCCAGCTCCCAGTTTAGCTAAAGAATAGCCCTAATCTGGGCATTACATACCAAGTGTGTTAGCTGCTTTGTCTCCTTTACGTTAGTTTTGATCTCTGAAGTAGTGAAATAAGAATCTATTTTTTTTTCTAAAATATGCTTCTACAAAAGTAGAAAAAAGAAAATTTCTTCACTCAGCACTAAAGGATATTCCAGATATCTTGTGGTATAGAAAGAGAAATTGATGACGGTCTTCTTTTGACTCCAAGCAGTTAAAAAATTCACTTACTTAGATGAGCTGTTTATTTCTAATGTTTGCTCTTCATAGAATTAGAATTGATGAATTTTACATTAGAACCAGAAATGAAAGGATCAACATTTTATGTGAAATGTCATCTTTTCTGTATAGATAATCAGCATTTCCAGTGACCTTTTCTGAGCAACAAAAAACATAGCACTTTAAGGGACTAGCCTTCTCTATTTAATATGTGTGCCAGGAATTATGAACCCATCATTGAAAAGAAAACTAGAAAACTTGGTCTTTATATGTAAGTCACACTTTAGTTGTTTTCTGAGACATTTACCCTTCAGGGGATTCAATTAAAATAACTAAAAAATATGTATTTCCTAAACATACTTATAATGATTATTCTGAATAAAAGAATTATGAATAAGAATACCTACCTATGTGGCTCTATTATAGTTACAAATTGTCAGTGTTTTATTTCCATGTTGATTTGAGACAGAACATTCATAGAATAGACTCAGGCACTACACATCTTACTAGCCTCTTATAGCGTACATTGTAAAGTGTAGCTCTAATTTGGCTTTCAAAGGTTTCTGCATTTGGTCCTATTCTCTACTTTTAGACTATCCCTTATCTCCTCTCTGGAAATCCTCTGCTCAAACTACACTTCCTCTAGGAACATCTAAGTCTTTCCCACTCCTTTGTCTTTCCTCATATATCATTGGCTATACCTAAAATCTCCTTTTCCAGGAAAACCACTAATGTTGAAACTGATCTCTTTTCTCTCTCAACTGAAAATATTTATTATCAAGACATATCTTTTGTCAAGTGATATATTTAATTACAAAACAAATCTAAATTAATTATTATGTTAGGAACAATTCTAGATGCTATGGTAAATGTAAGTAATACATTTCTAAGTATTCTATAAGTCAAAGGAAAAAGTGGAATTTTGGAGATCTAATGAACAAATGTATGATAAAATTTATATGCTTTTAGAAACATTCATCAGAAAAGAAAAAAGGCTGAATAAAAGATAGCTAAGAAGTCAATATTTTTTAATTCATAAAATTAAACCCAAGGAAAGTAGAAGGAAGAGAAATAAATGAAAGAGCCAAAGCTATTTATTTAGAAATCAAATAGTACAACAGGAAAAGTCAAAATATTATTATCAATAAAATACAATAAAAATTATGAATGTTTACAAAAATATATTAAGAAAAACCATCATTCTCAGTGAACTATCTCAAGGACAAAAAACCAAACACTGCATATTCTCACTCATAGGTGGGAATTGAACAATGAGAACAAATGGACACAGAAAGGGGAACATCACACTCCGGGGACTGTTGTGGGGTGGGGGAAGGGGGGAGGGACGGCATTAGGAGATATATCTAATGCTAAATGACGAGTTAATGGGTGCAGCACACCAACATGGCACATGGATACATACATAACAAACCTGCACATCGTGCCCATGTACCCTAAAACTTAAAGTATAATAATAATAAAAAAACAACAGAGAAGGTACAAAATATCAATATCAGAAATAAAAAGGGATCATCACTACAGATTCTATAGATAATAAGCAAATAAAAAGATTTTCCAATAAACTAAAACATTTTAATAAAATTTTAAATTTATTGTTGTAATTCTATTCCCCTCCCTCAATTTTAGCCAGATGGTTTCACTGGTGAATTATTTTAAACATTTAAGAAAAAATTAGCACCAATCTGACATCAAATTTTCCAGAGAATAGAAAAAGAGGTAATATTCTCTCATTATATGGGGTTAGAATTACTGTAATACCAAAATTTAACTAGAGCAACAACTATATATATATATATATGTATATATATATACACATGTATCTATGTATGTGTGTGTATATATACATATATATACACATGTATATATGTGTGTGTGTGTGTGTATATATATATATAAACTTCTTGTAAACCTAGAGGCATAGGTCTAAACAAAATATTAGCAGATTAAGTCTGCTAGGACATATGAAAGATAAAATGCAGTCAGGTTGGTTTAATTTCAGAAATGCAAGCTCAAAAAATTAAAATACACACAAATTGATGTAATTAGCCAGAATAAAAGGAAACTACATTCATCATAGTAGATGCATTTGATATAATTCATCACAAGAATAGAAACTTAATCTGATAAAACATCCGCAAAAACCATTAGCAAACATCATACCTAATGGAGGAAATTAAAGGTTTTTCCCCCTGCTAATCAAAACAAAATAAGGATGTTTGCGATCACCACTTCCATCACATGCCATAGTGGGTTTTCCATCCAGTGCAGTAAAATCAGAAAAAGAAATCGTAAATATGCAAATAGAGAAGTAAGAAATAAAACACGTTATTCACAAATGATATGATTATCCACTTAAAAAATTCAAAGCAATCTATAGAGGAAAATTGCTACAACTGAGTGACTAGCAAGTTTTCTGCATAAAATGTCACATGAAACATAACTTTGCTTTAGAAATCAAGAGCAAAACTTTGGAAAATAAAGTGAAAGATGACTACAATGCTGTTCTAATATAATAGCATCAAATCCATAAAATATCTTGAAATAAATGTAACAAATTATAATGTTCTTGAAGATCTCTTATATTTTAACATATTTGAGAAATTAAGGAGTACAAAACTCAATGGAGGGATATTTTATGTTCACCGATCAGATGACTCGATTTTGTAAAGATATCAATTCTCAAAATGATATATTAATTCATCATAATCCCAGTCAAAATCCTAGCAGATTTCTTGTTGTTGCTATTGTTTTATTTAAATCGATAAGCTGACTCGATTTTCATATGAAAAAAGCAAATGTCTAAAAATAGCCAAGACAATCCTGAACAAGATCAAACTGGAAGGTTTGTAGTAGTAGATATCAAGAATTATCTTAAACCTACAGGAGTAATTAAGACTGAGTGGTATCCATAAGGAAAAAAGTGAACTTTTATCTCACACCGTACACCAATAATAATTCAGTGGATTATATTTCTAAATATAAATGATTAAAAATTATAATGCTACCAGGAAAAAATGTGAAAAATTTAAAATATAACCGTGGTGGAGTCAAATCTTTTTAAATAGAATACAAAAAGTATTAGTTACAAAGGAAAGATTGATACATTGAATTTAATTATCATTAAAACTCCTGTTAGTGTAAACCAGAGAGAAAAAAATGTAAGTGGAAGAAGACATTTACAGTATATGTATATATGTGTGTATGTGTGTGTGTATATATATATATATATATATATATTTTAAAAGACTCATTTAGAATATTACAAATGCATACAAATCAATTTAAAAAACATAAAGAAATTAGGCAAAAATCTAAAGAGGCACTCCATAGAAGAGGTTATCTAAATGCTGTTAAGTATATGAAAAGCATGTGGCATTATTAGGTATCAGGAAAGACTGAAATTAAAGCCAAAATGTGATACTACTGCATAGAAAGACTGATATTTTTCTAAGAGACAAAATTAGGATTTGTGCAATTTAAAAGAAAATGGTTATTTTATTTTATTTTATTTTATTGTTACAGTGTAAGGGAAAGATATGAATTAAATTAGCCCATCCTTTCCCTACTTAGATTTCTTGTGCTTCCAGAATCCTATTGCTAGTGCCTGAAATTCTAGAGAAGTTGTAGCTATTATCTCTTCAAATATCGCTTCTTCCTCACACTGTTTAATCTTTTATAAGTTCAATTAGATGTATGTTAAGATGAATTATATCTTCTATGTCTGTTAACCTCTTGTATATTTTCCATCTTTTTGTTTCTCTGGGATGAATTCCAGGCTATTTCTTCAGATATTTATTTCTACGTTGCCCTTTACTCCTTACTTATGTCTAACTCATCTATGAGCAATTTTAATGTTATTTTTGTGGAAATTTTCTTTATTTTTCAAATTTAATTTGCCTTTTAAAGAAAATGTATTATAGCCCTAAAATAAGATTAGATGAATAAATAGGAGTTAGCCTATGAAAGTGAGATGATTGTGTTTTAGGCAAAGGTTAATAAAATAATAACAGCTTCTATTTAATGAGTTATGTGGCTGCAACTGGGCTGATTTCCATAAATTGTTTTCACTTAGACCTTAAAAGAGCCCTTGTAGCATTATCTGCGTTTTTAACAAAAAGAATAAGGCTCAAGGTAAAATAATGTGCACTCATTTTTGTAGTAATTCAGTGGCAAAACTGGACTGTGCACTCTAAAACATTCATTGCTTCTTCTTCTAGGACACATAATCCCTTAGAATAACCAGAATTGTGGTTGTCCTTCAAGGGAATTTGATAATTTCAGGCTAAACTGCACAGTTCTTTTCTGGTAATAAATCAGTTCTGGAAAGTCACCTCAGGAGTATCTTGGGACTTGTGCCTTTATTTCAGCATCGAAGGCCAACTTGCTTACCCCTTCCCACTGTCCTAACCATAATATTGACTATAATCTAACAAAAACAGCAAAATAAGAGTCTAGCATTCATTGGTATTTACCCTATAATATCTTATGTTATGTAAGATTTATCTACAGGTGTGATTTGTAAGGTTCATACATATTTATTTGCTTTTTAGTTTAACATCTTCCTTGCTTCACAGTCATATGGTTTGCTCTATTTTTGGGTCATAATTGGGTAAAATAATAGGTTACTTTCCTGGAAATATAGGGAATTTTCTTCTAACCAATGCATATTCAAATTTTTGGATATCTGTTTTTTTTCAACAGATATAATTAAAGGTGAAATTCACCTCCTTTTTTTCCCTCCCTCCCTCCTTCCTTCTTCCCTTCTTAATTACACTGTCTTTTTACAAAGATCAGGACCAGTTACCTTATAGACATTTTTGATTGGTCTAATTATTTCTTCACAATATGGTTTAAAATGTTCTGTACATCCTGTATTTGATGAAACTGAAAGCTAAATCTGGCTTAGCTAAATTTCAGTTGGATACCTTGGAAATAATACTTTAGAGATGATACTGTATCTGCCACATGGCATCTCATCAGGAAGCACAAGATGTCTGGATGTCCTGATATGAATGAATGTTTCTAAGTTTCATCAATGGGTTAAGTTGGCTACAGACATATTTCTTCATTTTAAAGTTGTATTTTTTCTTCTTGCAGTTTTATGTGGGGTGATACTTGGGTGCAATAGCAATAATCAGTTCCTCATCAATCTTTCATTTAATGGTTGCTAATGAACTCTGAAGATTTTCTTGAATCAATTCTTTCAGTGGGGTGCACCGATTCTGAATGAATCATTTGTACTGTTCTACTTTTCGACTGTCAGCTACTGTAAATAGGTAAACAGTGAATACTTCACTGAGAGCAAAACATCTTAGAGAAAGGGGTACAGCACCCAAATAATCCCCTTTTGGTTACTGATGATTTGGGATGGTTTCATTTAATATTTAAATGACTCTCAAGCATGACTACACTATTCTTTCGCTGATTAAGCCATGTTAAGCATGAATATAAAGGAGCATCTAGTTGACATTTACAAGACACTAAGTGACTCCAACAATAACCTGGAATGTAAGTAGATTAATCATAGTCCTGTCAAGTGGAATTCTATGTAGAGCTAGTTTATCAAAGCAGAGTGTAAAGGAATAAAGCAGATACAATTATAGAAATGTAGGCAGAAGAATGCAAGGGATTATCACTTTTTTCTCTAATTCTTTAGATATAAAATCTGGTTTCAATTGCATTATAGAGAAATGAGAAATGTTTAAGAAGCTTCAAAATAACTTGTGTAAAAGAAAGATTTAATGTTGAAAGAACTCCAAAATGCTTTTTTTTTTTTTTTTGAGCAGAAGCAGTATTTCTGTCTGGAACTCTTCTTTAAACCTTATCTTTGTTTTGCAGCTGTACCTGGAAAGAAGGAAGAGAAAACAACCAAGACAGTGGAGCAAGGTAAAAAAAAATGAAGGAGGTTGACATTATCTTCTTTAGAAAGACAACAACATGCGGAGGAAAGCACTGGATTCAGACAGGCGGAAGACAATAACCTTTAAGTCTATTACTCTTTATCACTGTCCTTGCATGTTTTTCTGTGCCAGGGAGAATGTGAGACAGCAATCTGGGTTGGTCTTTCTTTTGTGTAACTAAACTTTGAATATCAGTTCCAAACAGGAAAACTCCACAAACTGTTTAATTACATCAGGGGACATGCTGAAGATTGTTGGGAATAAGACAATGATCCAGGGGAACTGGTAGACATATTCCTATTTGATTTGTGGTTTTAACACCACCTTACTGATTATAATTTGAAAAATAAAGATGGTCCAATCCTATATATGCAAAACTATTTCTGTTGCTTGAAAAAATATACGTAAAAGTTAAAATGAAGAAAATAACAGCAAAAGTAAGTAGAATATATTATGATATATACTATATTATGACTTCAACTATTCATTCTCCCAAGAGGTCTGAAATTTCAGTGTTATAAATCATAATGGTATAAAATACTTAATGCATTTTATTTGTGTTTATGTAGCTATATCATACATAGATCACTCCAGACTCTGCTTGAGAAAAATGCTACAGTACACTAAACTTAAAACATTTAAAGTGATGTGGCTTCTCTTAGAGCTCAAGTGTGCTAATTAATTGTTGTTCCCTCATGTCTTTGCTCTTATATAATACTACTATATTTATTGTAATAAATTAAATTAGAACTTGCAATAATTTTGTCAAGAACAAAGTCTAAATGATTTCTCCTTCAAATTTGAGATGCAATTAAATGTATGAAATCCTAATATCAGAAGTTAAGAACTTTTGACATAAATATATCAAGAAAATCCTTCAATCCCTCACATGTCAAATAAGTAAACTAAGGTTAAGAATTCAGTTAAGTAAAAAGATTGGTTAAGAATTTATTTCCTTGAGGTTTTCAAAATAAAATCCCATTATAATTGCATGGAAAATGTTTTCCAATTTATTTTGGCTTCTGGGGACTCTGAAGTTTTACAATTCAGTAGATGTTTCTGTTGATTTCTTTTTGAAGAAGAGTGGAATTTTAGTTTCTGAAACATAAAGTGGGAGCACTGGATCCTAATTTCAGTGTGTTCATATGCATGTTCCTGAGTCTAAATTTATTTTTTTAAAAATAAAGATAATTAACCCTGACTTGCCCATCTGACAAGATGTTGTATAGGGCAAACATGAAAATATATGTGAAAGGATGTGAAAATGTGTAAACTTCTAGATAAGCATATGACATATACTAAGGCATTTTTTCTTATAAAATCAATTTCAACACAGATGACATAAATTATCAAACTACTTTGATTTCATTGAGTTTTACAGCCTTCCCCCTCTAGTATAAAAGTGTTGATTACTCATGACATTCATAGGTTGTTTTCATAGCCACAGTATATCAAAAGAAGATTGACTAGAATATAAAACACCCACACTGATAATAGTACCGAACAGACAATTGATTTGAAAACAGATTGTTTCTTTCTTCTGATCATCACATTGGTGTCAGTTTCGTTAATTCTATAATGTCTCCTCTAGTGGACAAGAGACTGGAAATGGTTTTTAGAGATATGATCTTACTCCTTCAGATGATTTTATAATTTTGTTTACTAAAATCTTCTTTTATCTTATCAAAGTTTAGGCTCTTGGATTGTGTGAAAAAAATGAGGTTCTTTCAATGGCTATTTTTATATTGACTTAGTAAATCATTTCAATTTTAAATATTGTGTGACAATGGCCTCACATTTTTCAACCATAACAATCATAGGAAATAATATATTTGGATATTTTGCATATTTTTATGATAGTATATCTATTACTAATAACTGATATGAAAAATATATATTTTGTGTTTTTAATAAAGTAGTATGAGAAGTAATAAATAATGACATTCTATAAATTTTCTCATATTATTCTAATAGTTATGCATAATGCTTTAAGACATATACTTTGCTTTCTTATGTAGTTTTTAGTTATCTTCAGAAGTATAAATAATCTATTACTAGTTTATAATTCACTGAAATATAGTTAAATCCTCTTTAAATATTTATTTTTATTTGTTTAAACATGTGGACTTTATTTAGAAAAATTGCATGATTTTTGTAACTCTTAATAGAGTTTAAGTACACTTTGTGATCTGACTATAATTGTGCATATTGAATCTCTGGACTTAAATACTTATGGATATTCCAGTATCTCAAAATTAAGTTGAAAATTTTATTACAGAATAATGTAGCGTTCAGTTCTCTTAACAATTAAAAATCACTTCGACAGTCAGTTAAGTAGAAACACGACAAAAACATTTTTAGGAAATTAAATAAAATTTGTCTACTAACCATCAAGAATAAATTTTAACACAGTTAGTAAACATTTTATTAAGTATAAAGTTGGAGCGTGTTGATCATAAACGTATCAGAGTTCACTATAATAAAATATTCGATTTTGCCTTAAATTAAGGAATGTTTCAAAATTCATAAATGGGCTAATTTGTGTCCACTTGAAGAGTTTCTTTCTTTGCTTTTGATGCTATTCTGTAAACAATGGTTCCCTATATAATTGTAATAGTGTTTTACATTGTCACAACACCAGGCAAAACCTAAGTGCTATTGCAAGCTTTGTAAACCTGTCACTGTCCTCATCCACCTGATCAGATTCTTCTCTTCTTTGTGTATGCACTGGTCTTTTTGAAATCTGTGATGTGTACTGATTGTAGATTTATTCCATTCTTTCAAGTGAATGTTAATAATATCTAAGAGTAATGATTTCCCTGAGAAAACTTTATCCATTTGAATATAATGAATGTTCATATTTCTTGGTGTACCAAAGTTATAAAAAAAGACAGAAACAATTTTACATTTAAAATCAATGAAGTAAAACAGAAGATTTAGTTAACACAATTGTATTTAATTATTTGCTTAATATGTATTTATAAAATAACTTATTTGCATATGTTGACTAAGTCATGCTGTTGACCCTCAATAAATGTTAAATTATAATAACAATATTATAGATTCCTGTGAATTCTAAACTTTTTGACAATACTTTGTGCTTTGGTTGTTTAATATTTATTGAGCGCCCACAACTGGCTAGGCGCTGGGGAATGGGTGTGAGGGGCATAGCATGGGCTTCGGAGAGAAGATGGTCTATATGAAGGCAATGCATGAAAACGAGGATACTTTCCTTGTTCATGTTGTTTATATATTTTCAAGAGAACCATTAGCAACTCAGTTCTCCACTCCACTGCCTCACTTACTCACATAATACATTTTACTTCTTCTTACTCTTATTTTACTTAATATTATGAAAACAATTTATTCTTATATTTTATCTCATTAATGGGAAATTACTTTCTAGTCCCTTCTTTTCTAACTCTTTCTTCCCACTCACCCTATTCCTTTAATAAGAGACAGATCTAAATCCTACTTATCACAGCAGAATAATACATACTCAATGGAAGTTCATATTGTTATATTAATTTCTCATAGAGGTCTGCTTTCTGCCATGCAATATTTGATTTATGTGATTCAGACATTGGTAGGATTGCCATTCAACATTAAAGAGAATTTCACCCCAAAAAAATGGGCATGTGTGTCAATTATGTTTGTGAGGGAATAATCAACTTTATATGTCCCTTTGACATTCTAGACAAGATTATATAAAAGAAGTCAGAAATATAATGTTCACCATACGACACAGCAAGAAAACACTTTTTATGAGTTTAAGAAGATTATTGAGCTGCTAGTTTCATTTTTTTATCTATTAATATTTACTTTCACTCCTACTATTATGCTGAAGCCACAGTGGGTTGTATCTCTTTTTCCCTTAAGAATCTTTAATAGAAAGTATATTACAAGCTGCTACATTACAAAGCTGAGTGGTCAGAGCAAAGATTGTTTCCTGAGAAATTTTGTTTCCTTTTTATTTATTTTTTCTTTTATTTACAGATTAGCTTTCCACTAAAGGCCTATTGATGAAAAAAATGAATTGGTATACATTATCTTAAATAAAGTTCCTTATCATCAATTGCTTTTCCAGATTCTGGACTAAATTAATGAAATTTGTTTCATACTCTAAAATTAAATCACAGAAATAATCTGAAACCATCAGCCCTATGTAAAAATGCATTGTTACTGTATTCTCATTGTAAATTAAGTTACACATTTCAGGTCAAGTAATTTTAGTAATGAAAACGAACATTTTATCAATATTCTATACAACATTTACCTGCATCTTAGTGACTATTATTGTCCCAATTTTTATAGACCAGTGATATATTACAAGCTAGTTGTAAGGCAATGCTTTAAAAGTCAAAATTTCACTCAGATCTTGGAATGTCAAAGTAGTAGTTAAAAAGTTTTTCATCATTATGACCTGAAAAGTCTGGGTTTTACTTCACTTGATTTTTATACAGAAAAAAAAGGAAAAATTCTTTCCCAAACAAAGCATCTACATTCTCATTTCAAGCCTTTACATTACATTCCATGGTCAAAAATTCTTAACTTGGAGTTAGCACTTACAACTTTGGTCTTCAAGGAAGAAATAATTGATGATAGCCAGTGGCAATTATAAATGTTAACCTGCTTAAACTATAGAGCACCGAGCTGTCTCGAAATAAAACTTTGGGCTTAGTTTAGCTCTATCAATCATTTGTTCTGTGACTGGGCTACTTATTTGCCTTGCACTGCCTTTTTAAAATAAGCAAATATTATTGTATTAAGCCATCTCTAAAGGACCTTCCATCTCTGATATTGTTCAATTCTCACTTGTAAAACATGTTTTCCATGCTCAAGACATTTCCACATTGCCCCCAATGCTGAAGAACAAGCTGTCTTCTGATTGCAAGTGCAATCAATCAACAGGAAAGTCCAATTTAGATTATAAAATGAAAATATCTTAAAATAGTATTTAAATCTACTAAATGGAATGATAATATTTAAAGTTTTGCTGATATGTTACAGTACACTTAAATTTCAAAAACATCTCAGGAACAAGACATGCTATTGGGTGCCAAATTAAATGACATAAAATGCTTTAAGTAAGGTTGAAAGCATGAGAATTAGTAATAATGGCACACAGGATATAGAAATTATGCCCTTGATACACACACCAAAAAAAAACTATAAAAAATGGAACAGAAGCATATACTGTCTCTGGAGATAGGATAATGTAGATAACAACTGTGTGTGACTGGTGGTTTCTGATTGTTTCTACAACATGGCAATAATGACTTTGTACTGTCAGTCAGTTTTTCAGTACGTATTATATTCTCTTAGCAAAATTTTGCAAATTCATTGGTACAATGGCAGGAAAAATTTGGTTTTAGGATCTTTAAATCCTTATCACTGGAAGCATACATTTCAATTCCTTAGAGGGTACCACAAGTTCCTTTGCTACCAAGCCTCAGTGTGGCTTTCCAGCCGAGGCTCACTGCTTCTACCCCACTTTCTCCATTCAAGAACAACATGAGTTTTCACACTCCATGGTATTCTTATGCTTTTTTTTTTATGTTTTAAATGCCTTTCTAATTCTTCTTTCATTCCATATCTTATCAGTTTTTGAATCCATCACAAATGCCAGTGTTTCTGTGAAGTCTTCTTTCATTTTCTCAGGTCAAGTTTGCCAGTCTTTCTGCTATGCACCCAGAGTTCTGAGCCCTCTATCATCGTATTTAATTTGTCTATGTGGCTGCATCACAACACAGTTCGAACTCCACACAATATTCCTTATTTTTCTAGCTACCAGTAGAAAAGAGACACTCAACAAATATCTATTAAATGTAATATGGTTTATCTTTTAAAACACAAACTCGTGTCCTCCTTTTATAATATTTTCAAGAGAAAGGACTCAAGGGGTCCTGGACTTCTTTATCCACAGGGGAGGCACTCTGTCACTCTGGCAAGCACAACACAAAGAACAGTTTCTGGTTTGTTGAAATGGCATCGGCTTTTATTTTACTCCAACCAAACCCTTTTTGAGAGTCTTGGACCTCAGTTTTCTTTCTGTGTTCATGTCCATCACAAAGATTGCAATACAGTTAATGTGGAAATTTTTTTAAAATTTAATAAAAATCTAAAATATAAAAAATCAAATTCAACAATACATAAAAAGAATTATACATATTCCAGATATGCAAGTCTAGTTTGACATTTGAAAAGTGTTTAAGTAATCAATAACATCAACAGGCTAAAGAAGAAAAAAACACATGACCCTATGAATAGTAATGGTAAAAGCATTTGAGAAAATCTAGCACCCATTGATGGTTAAAAACTCTCAACAAACTAGGAATAGACAGAAAATTCTTAAACTTGGTAAATAATTCTTATAAAAATCCTACAGCTAACATTCTATTTAATGGTGTGAAATTAAAAGCTCTCTCTTGCTGAGGTCAGGAACACGGCAAGGATGTTTGCCTTCACACCCCTTCATCAACATTATACTAAAAGTTTTAGCAAATGCAACAATATAAGAAAAGGAAATAAATGGTATACAAGTTGGGAAAAAAAAATAAAACTGTATTTGTTCAAATATGACTTATTTAAGTAGAAAATTCCAAAAACTTCCTGGAACTAATCACAGAATATATAACAAGGTTTCAGGGCACAAAGTTAATATGCAAAAGTCAGTTACTCTCATATATCAGTAATGAAAAATTTAAATGAACAAGATTAAAAACACAACAATCACATTGGCACCAAAAACATAAACACTTAGGTATATTTTTAAAATTATGTATAAGACCTGTTGGAGGGAAACCACATAAAAGAAATAAACAGAAACTAAATAAATTGAGAGATACTCCATTGATAGAATGACTCAGTATTGTCAAGTTGCCAATTCTTCCTAAATTGAGCTACAGATTTAACACAATTCCAAAAAAATTCTAGCAAATTATCTTGTGGCTATTGACAAACTAATTCTTTTTTTTTTTTTTTTTTTTTTGAGGCGGAGTCTCGCTCTGCCGCCCAGGCTGGAGTGCAGTGGCGCGATCTCGGCTCACTGCAAGCTCCGCCTCCTGGGTTCACGCCATTCTCCTGCCTCAGCCTCTCCGAGTAGCTGGGACTACAGGCGCCCGCCACCACGCCCGGCTAATTTTTTGTATTTTTTAGTAGAGACGGGGTTTCACCGTGGTCTCAATCTCCTGACCTCGTGATCCGCCCGCCTCGGCCTCCCAAAGTGCTGGGATTACAAGCGTGAGCCACCGCGCCCGGCCGACAAACTAATTCTAAAGTTTATATGAAAAGGCAAGAGACCCAGAAGAGCCAACACAGCATTGGAAAATAAGAATTAAGTGGCAAACTGACACTACTGAACTTCACAACTTACTGTAAAAATACAGTAATCAGGACAGTATGATATTAGTGAAAGAATAGACAAATCAATGAAAGAGAATAGAGAACTCAGAAATGCACTCACAAAAATATAATCAGCTGATCTTTGACAAAAGAGAAAAAACAATTTACTGGAGAAAGGATAGACTTTTGAACAAATGGGTGTTGCAACAACTGGACATCCATAAACAAAAATAAAAAAACAAAAACCTTCAAAAATAGACTTTACATCCTCCACAAGAAAATTAACTCAAAGTGGATCATAGACCTAAATGTAAAACATAAAACTATAAAATTCCTGGGAAATAACATAGAAGATTTATGTGTCCTTGGGTTTGACAATGACATTTTAAATAAAACACCAAAGACAAAGTCCATGAAAGAAAAAAATTATAAGTTGGGCTTATAAGATATAAAGATGGGAATAAGCATATGAAAAGATGTTCAACATAACATGTCATTAGATTAAAACAATGAGATACCACTACACACCTATTAGAATAGCTAAAATCCAAAACACTGACAATACAAAATGCTAGGGAGGATGTAGAACAACAGAAACTCTCATTCTTTGCTTTTGGAAATGCAAAAAGACAATTTGGCAGTTTCTTAGAAAACTAACCTTACTCTCACGATGCAATCCAGCAATTATGCTCCTTGGTATTTATCCAAATAAGCTGAAAACTTATGTATATGCAAAAACCTGCACACTAATGTTTATATCAGCTTTATTTGTATTTCCTAAAACTAGGAAGCAACCAAGATGTCCTTCAATAGGTGAACAGATAAATAAATTCTGGTACATTAATACAATGAGATTTTTATTCAGTGTGGAAAATACATGAGCTGTCAAGCCATAAAAATACATAGAAGAACCTTAAATTATATTTCTAAGTGAAATATGCCAATGTGAAGAGTCAACATGTTGTATAATTACAACTGTATGACATTCTGGAAAAGGCAAAACTATGGAGAAAGTTAAAAACTCGGTGGTTACTAGAGTTTGGGGAGAAGAGAAGGGTGAATAGGTGGAGCATAGAGAATTTTTAGGGTAATGAAATTATTCTGAATGAAACTACAATGGCAGATATGTGTCATTATACTTTTGTCAAAATCTATAAGATGTATAAAACTAAGCGTGAACCCTAATGTAAACTATGGGCTTTGATTGATAATGATGTATCAGTATTGCTTCTTGGATGGTAATAAATGTACCACACTCTTGAGGGATACTGATAGTGATGAGTGTGCTTAAAGAGGGTGTATTAGTTTGGGCTGCTATAACAAACTGCCATAGACTGGGTGGCTTATAAACAACAAAACTTTATTTCTCACAGATCTGGAGGCTGGAAGCCTAAAATCAGGCTCCTAGAATGGTGCTGCGCTGTGAGAGCCCTCTTCTGGATTGCAAACTGCTGTCTTTTTGTATCCTGACATGCAGAAAGAGGGCAAGAGAGCTCTCTGGGGTTCCTTTTATTTTTCTAAGGCCGCTAGTTTGATTAATGAGGCTTCCATGCTGATGACCTAATTATCTGCCAGAGGTGCCATACCATAACATTGGGAGTAGGATTTCAACATACGAATTTTGAAGGGACACATTCAGTCTGTTACAGAAAGAATGTACAGGAACTTTGCACTTTCTGGTTAGTTTTGCTGTAATCATAAATCTACTCTAAAAATTAAGGTCTATTAATTTTTTTAAGTGCATGGAAATCTCGAAGAATTAGTCCAGTTCACTAAGTTAATTTTGAAGTATATTTTGAAATTCTATACCATGAGTAGCAGAAAGATATATTAAAAGCCTCCTTTATTTTGATTATGTTAATAATTATTCAGTTAACATTTTTTCTTATATTCAATTATATTTCTTCAATTTTTCAATATATATCATCTTATAAATTAAGTTTCAATTTGAACAGTTACACTATAATGAGAACTATTCTTGAGATCCCACATAAATGTGTTTTAGGACAGGATTTCCATTTTGAAAAGTTCAAAAGACAATATAGAATATAATGAATGACATTGTCATAGAAATAAAGAACGTATTATATTGTAAATGGATGATCAGAGGTTATTATAAAAAACAAATGGGCATAAACGTGTAATATATGTGTGTGAGAGTACTGAACTTTGGAAAGTCACTCAAAATTTCTTAGATAACAAAAAAAATAAAATGCGAGGTAAACATTAGATTTAAATATATGTAATTTTCTTTTTTGTCCAGGAAAACTATCAGGTATTGGCCATTTCATTTTACTTGACACTTTTGCCACACTAAGATTACAGATTGGAAAATGGCTAATCATGAAAGATGTTTATAATGATGATCAGGTTACTGTGTAAAGATTTGACAGTAAGTTTCCTGATAAAATGTGATCAGCACAAAATTTGGCAAATTTGTTAACTCATTCAACAGATAGTTGTGGAATTTCGAGTATGTGTTAGACTACCTAGTCCCTGCTTCAGACATATGCTTTGCAAGGCTGTGGCAGGCTGGCAGTTATGAAGAACGTTGATGTTATTTGGTGATTCAGATATGCACCCTGTTCACTTTTAGGAACAATTTGTGGTGATATCTACTTTATAATCCAGGATGCTCCCAGAGGCATAGTGTAGCAGTTTAACACTAACTTTGTCATCTCATAACCTGGGTTCAAATTTTCCATTCCAATTTGCTAACTGTAACCTTGGGCAAGTTACTTATCTCTTAGCTTCAGATATCACATCTATAAAATTATGGATAATACCTACCTCTTTGGAGACAGGTGAGAAGTTAAAGCAATCTTATGTTAAAACTGCCTAACTACACAAAATAATGCTTTATCATTGTACGTGGATACAGGAATTTCCTGGAGCCCTGCCCTCAAGGAAATTATAGTATTGTAATAAAGTTATTATCTTAATTTAAACATGGAAGCTTTGAGATCTTAAATTGATGTGACTACACTAGAAAAATTTCATGACTAATAAAAGTTTCTTTGAAAAAGTATGCTTTAGTGGTTCAGTAGCCAACCCTGTCCCTAAGATACCCTAGTTCATCTCATCTCCCCAACATTAAAATAGAAGTTAATAGAATGCATATCTAATTTCTTATCAAATAAAGGAGGGCTAATTTTATGTTTTTTTATCTTTACATATTGCTGATCTTTCTGAAAGAGCTAGACAGAGATGAACTAAAGCGCACCCTACTAATTTTGATTAGTAGCCAGATTATTAAGGCGCATAAGGATAAGAATATCAAAGTGTGTATATATGAATACTCCAATGCTTGCAGCCAAGCTACACAGCCTCAAAGCCAAGTAATTATGAAATTGAACCAGAATTTAGTCAAAGGAAAAGGTTATTTAGATTGTTTCAAGAGAAGCCCCTCAGCTAAGGTAATTTGAAGAACTATACTACCATAAGGAAGAGCTTATCAAAAAGACTAGAATACTGACACTACTGCATAAGACTGTTATTTCGCATTCTTATGCCATTCTATATGTCACTGTTTTAACACGCCAATACAGCCCAGCTTGTCTAGAATATACAAGTGTAATTGAAGGAAGCTCTTCAGAGAAGTATTTACAAAGTGTTATATAGTATTTTCTAGTTGATGCTTTTGGAATTCACTTATTCTCCGTCCCCCAAATATGTTAAATATATAACTAAAATTTGAGAGAATAGTCTAATTTCCCTTATTTACAATTTCTTGAGGAATATCTTCCCACAGTCTTCACGTACTGACAATATTGCTCAGATGTCATTCAAGAAAATTTTATATTATGCTTTTTAATTAGGTTGTCCAGTTAGAGATAGAGGATTGCATAGGTTGCAAAATTTTATTCTTTTTAAATAAAACATAAAGACTATGAAATACATAAAAATGAAAGTCCCAAGTTTAAAAAGATAGCAATGTATAGATATAATTCAACTGGAAATGCTGTAAAGATTTTAAAACACCTATTCAGGGAAAAAGTGTAAAATGTTAAAAAACTATGTTTACCGAGTTCTTTAGCCCATAGAATACAGAACAGTTAAATGTATCATTATGACAAAGAGGACGTTAAAGATGGTGTCCTGACCAAGTTATATTTAATTACAAAGTTAATGAACAGTGTCTACAGTAAAATTAGTCTGTTATATCTTTCAGAAGAATTCAAATTTACTGTTACATAAAGCACCAATATATTATTATTTCCTTCATGATAATTATAAACACAATATTTTAAATCATTTAGGCAACTTGAAAATTCTGTCTCTGTATTTACTTATAAATTTTATATGTTGGAGTTTATAGTAGATTGAAAATATTATAAAATATCTTTTCTAAAATATTCTGGATTATCAAAATTGCATTCGAATTAAAATAAAACAGACATTCATGTAAGGGATTCACATATTAACTATTAAAACAATTATGCAATTAATCACTATTAACTTTAGGAACAGTGCAGTATCATATTAGGAAGCAACCACAAGATGTTATGAGACAATTTTATTTTCCTTTTTGATGCTGTGTGATGATGTACATTATAAGTTACACTCTGGGAAATTATCAGATACTGTTGCACTTTCAGATAAAGCTCGCCAGGTGGTTCTTTACAATTATTCTTTCCATCAGAAGAAAAGTCCAAAAAGTTTGGCATGTTGGTATTATTCATTATGTTAGTGAAAAAATATCTCAGATCAGCGAGCATCTTATAACTACAAAAGAGAAAGAGAGAGACAGTTTTTGAAGTTATGTTTCTGAGCACTTCAGTAGAGCAAGCTGGGTAAGAAAGATTAAGAATTTTGAATTTGGTTCTTTACAGAACCAAGGGATCTTAACTGCCTGATAATTTTGTTAGAATCCTTTACACTTTCCAATTTCACTTTCTTATTTTGTTCTAGCTGTGTTCGATGTTGACACCAAGCCAGAAAGCTCCAACAAAATATTTTTATTAACATTCTCATTAAATGTCACTAATGATAAAACTGAATTTATACTTGATCATTCAGAGCAATGAATAATAAATAATAGGCAGATCAATGGTATTAATAATTACTGCTGTTTCCTTTAAACAGATGAATACTTGTAGTTTGGATTCAAAATGTTTATGCTTGTGTCAGGAAAGAACTCTAGGACTGATATCCTCTGTTATAAGACTTTCCATTATTTCAGTCTTTTGTCTTGTCTTTTTCATGAGCCTCTTTTTTCAGAGAATTCTTGTAGAAGGAAAAGGAAACACTATTGCCATATATACCTTTTATATTCTACAGTACAATTAAAAGTAAAAGCTCTTTGCTGTTTATTTTTGGTTAAATATACTCAGGCCCATAACTAAAACTGGAAAATTCCTGGATGCATTGCTATTGAGTATTATTTTCAAAATGAATAGTTTTTATCTCAGATTATTTAAAACTTGACTTCTATAGCTATTTTGATCATAATCTGTATTTTAAATTTTTAAAGGTCTGGCAATAGCACATCAAAATGTATAAAGTTAAGGCCATCACTACCAATATATAAATGATATATCAATACAGACAAATTATATGAGATTGGATTTGAAACATGCTGGTAAAAAGGACAGCTGAGAACACTAGTCTTAGTGTGTGGGTGTGTTTTCACCAGTCACATATTATTAAGAAAATAATTGTTCACTTTCTGGTTTATTTTGCTTTTATATAATTAGTTTACTTAAGTCAAGTCAATCTGCGTGAACAAAGCAAATAAGATTAATTTGGGGCCTTTAAAAAATGCTACTAGTTATATTGATAGTTTTCGTTTATAAGGAATACTGTAGGTTGCTTTGCAGCACCTGTAAGTGATCTGCACTTCACCTGTTTTTTCCAACTGCTTGCTGGACGTTTCCTTTTTGGGAGTCTTGTTGACATATGAAACACAATACATTCAAAACAGAAATAATATCTTCCTCCAAAGACCTCTCCTTTTTACATTTTGTATCTCAGGTGAGGGAAAATTATCCTACTGTAAACCAAGTAAGAACTCTAAGAACAATTATCAGCTTAAAAAACAAGAACAAAAACAAAAAACCCTAATACATGGCCAGACATGGTGGCTCATGCCTGTAATCCCAGCA
The DNA here is from genome assembly GCF_009828535.3 of Hylobates moloch. Classification (NCBI taxonomy): domain Eukaryota; kingdom Metazoa; phylum Chordata; class Mammalia; order Primates; family Hylobatidae; genus Hylobates; species Hylobates moloch. The sequence continues at coordinate 141,038,142 of NW_026652277.1, read as the reverse complement.
CTTTGGCAGACCGAGGTGGGCAGATCACTTGAGGTCAGGAGTTCGAGACCAGCCTGGCCAGCATGGTGAAAACCTTTCTCTACTAAAAATACAAAAATTAGCCTGGCATGCTGGTGGGTGCCTGTAATCCCAGCTACTTGGGAGGCTGAGGCAGGAGAATCACTTGAACCTGGGATTTCAGTGAGCCGAGATCACACCACTGTACTCCAGCCTGGCAACAAAGCAAGATAAAAGAAAAAAAAAAAAAACCCTAATACATCTACTTACATTTATGCAATTAAAATGGCATTTCCTGGCCAATGAAATTCTGGCCAGTTTATAAGCCTAAACCTAAATGGCATATTCTCAGTGAAAACCTTCCCCAATTTTAAAATTAGAATTAATAAATTCTTTCCCTATTATCTATATAACTTTACTGGAGTACTTATCACAGGGTCAAATATTTTGCTGTTTGTTGGTTAACCACCTTTTCACAACTATTTCTACATACAGGCCATTTCAAAACTTAGTAGTGTGAAACAACAGCTGATTTCATGTTGTTCATCATTTAGTAGGTCAGGACTTCAGGAGGATAAAGAGGCCATTTTCACTTCATTATCTCATGTGATTGCAGTCAGATGTCCAGTTGGGCCGCAGTTATGTAAAATCACTGACTCCTGGATGTGAAGGATGGCTCTCTCAGAGGGCTGGCAGTTGATACTAGCTGTTGGCTGGGAGCTCAGCTGGGGCTGTTAGTTGGACTGTTAGTTGGACTGCCTAGATGTAGCCTCTCCAGCATGGTGGTGTTAATTAGATTACTCACATGGCAGCTGCATTTCCCAAAGCAGGTGTCACTGGATTAGCAGGTGAATACTGCATGACGTTTTGTGATTTAGCCTTGGAAGTCACACAGCATCAGCTCCAGTTCTGTTGGTTGTAAATGGCCTACAGAGCAAAACTGATAGATCTTCCCTGTCCAGGCCTCGTGTTCACTCTCTGTTTCTCTAAAATGTGTCTTTCTTTCCATTTCATGTTTGCAGGTCTAATTTCTTTCCCTCGTCAAGTTCTGCCTCAGTACTACATGCTTTCTTACATCCTTTTACTGAGCCCATTATGCAACTACTGGAGCCAGGACTTATGTGCTTGAGAGGATAGATATAGTGGTTCAAATCCAAGGTCTCCTATTTAAAGACCTTGGAAACTTATTTAATCAATTTATGTGAAAAGTAGAAATAATAACAGAACCTATATACCTAATGGAGTTTTGAGCACTGAATGAGAAAATGGTAGAGAACTTTGCCTGTCACATAGTAAGTAGACAATGTTAGCTGTCAGTCTTGTCATATCTTTCCTCTTCAAAGCCCATATCAGTTTACATGTACCTTTTTATATATATGGCATAGTCTGTACTTGTGATAGAAATTCATGGGCTTATTTTCTATTGTTTACATATTTAGTCCAATGTCTTATAGCCAACATATGCCTGGAGACATCTGTATTGTGAATGTCAACTCAGATGCCCTGTGATCTTTAAGCCTCAGTATACAAAACACGTGAAGAAACTTGCATATTTTTTCTCTCTTATTCCTTGTAACTTTTTCTTCCCATGATCTCTCTTGCAGAAATTAGAAAAGAAAAATCTGGGAAGACTTCTTCAGTTCTGAAAGATAAAGGTAACAGAATTAATTTAATATAATATTACAAATTTATTAGGAAATATATATTATTGAGAACACAGTACATTAGCAGCATCCCCTTTGCAAATATGTAAACCAGAACTGCAGAGGTCACATGCATATTTTTTAAAAACTTGTATTTATTTATTTATCCCTAAAATTATTTCTTCTCACTATTACCTAGAAAGTGCTCTGATTACAATTCCCAAAAAGAAAAGAAAGAAAAATTAAAAAAGGATTTTTTTTAAAGAAAAAGGTAAAAAATATAGAAGGGAAGTAAAGAATATTAAGAAGCACTTGTCCCCAAATTCTCTGATTCTCTCCTTTCTATTCCTAAAATATATATTTAGTGTATAATATATCCCAAGCACTTGGTAAACATTGGAGATGATGATGACAACAAAAGTGGTAAAACTACAAATAGGAAGTAAGATTTGGTAATTAGAACTCTGCATTCTGATACTTTCAAATGCTCTGAGGCATATTCTGCCCGCTTTAGTCTTGTCACACTCTATATTGCTATGAAAAAGCATGAAATTCTTAATTAAATTTTGTAACTTCCATCTCCTGAATGGACTAACTGCCTTTCCTCTTTGCCTATGTAAATATTTAACCTGATCTTAAGAATAATGTCCACATAAAGCATTAAGCCTTCTCTACCTATTTCAGCCTTCATTGAGTCCCCTCTCTTCTGAATGAACACACTTGTAATATTTATAATTTATTCTATGGTACATATATGTGTGTTATATATATGTACTATAATATATAATTTATTATATAAATGTGTGTAATATATGTATATATAATAAATTAACTAAAATTCATCTATTTAAACCTCAGGGTCTGATATTATTCACCTTAATTTTTTGTGTGGACTGATCAGTGCCATATTCAATAATTATTTATTCTGTATCTAATATGTAGTAATTAATTCAGATACTAGACACGAAGGATGCAAGAAAAGCATAGACTATAATCTCTGAGAAGTTACGGTATTAATAACATAATTAAAATTATGACAATCATAAAGGAGGTATATAGGATGCTATGAGAGGGTGTAATAGGAGATTTTGATCAATTTTGTGTGACCAGGAAGATTTTCCTGAAGAAATAATATGAAATGTAAATGAGAAGGTGACGAGTTAGCCTGGTAAAGGTGTGGGAATTGTTTGGAGGAAGTCCAAAAGTGGTGCATCTACTCTTTGCCAGGCACCTTGATACCTACTTTACATATTTGTTTCAGCAAAAGGTGCTAGCTGCCTCAATATTTATGAACAAGGAATGTGAGGTCTAGCAATATAAGTTACTCAGTGTCACACAGTGGGTAATAGGGAAAGGTAAGAGTCAAAGTCATCTCTGTCCCACTTTAAATTCCATTTTTTCATTTTAACACAGACACTGCTTGCATCTGAGAATAGGGGTCTTATATTTGTATTCATAAAAGCACTTTTGCTTTGAGTGTAGACCTTATAAAAACAAAAAAAATCTATTTGGCATAGATGCATTGGACATACACTGTGAAAAATAGTCTTAGTCCTTTTGCTATTGGAGTAACTACACTGAATTCTCACAGATGGGCTTAATCTATTTTTCTTTAGTGATTACCTGTATTTTGCGACAGTTCCATTCCCAGCCTCCACTCTCATGTAATATGAAAATCAATAAAAACAGCGTCCTTGATTTTGTGAAAACCAAAATTGTCATGAAAACATACTATCAGGAAACGATATACATATATAATTTGCAGTTCACAATTTGTAAGATCTAAATATTTTTTTCTTCCATTGTCATATGGAAGACATTTGGGGGGTATTAATGTCTTTATTGTAGTCTGCACTTATGTCACAGGAATATTTGAATCACATGTTATTGTTCACTATGAAAGCAGCTCAAAAGAAACGTTGGGGCTTAACTCCAAAGCTACACTTTGGGCAATGATAATTATCAAAACTTTTAACTATTACTTAAAATCTTCACATGTACCAAAGTTTAAACTAGTTGGAAGAATAATTGTTAAAATCTGTCCTGGAAAACTTTATCTGGAGGAAATAAATCCGCACTGACCACTTCATTAAGTAGGCTCTTGTAATTTCTAATATTGTTGCAATTGTATATTTTATATCATCCTAAATCAATAATTGCATGCTGCAAACCTTATATACATAATTTTCCAGTGATTGAAAATTCTAGAGAAAATAGTAGATAATTTTACAATTGACAATCCTTACTGAAAAGTTTTTGCTCAATGTAAAGTTATCTACTATTTTCTCTAAAATTTCAATCACTAGAAAATTATGTATATAAAGGTTTGCAGCATATGATTATTGATTTAGGATGACATAAATATATCTACTTTTTAATTCAAACTGCATTAATGCCCCCAAAATGCCTTTGTTATATATGTCGAATATTGTTTTAGAAGAATTTAATTTTTTCTGAATATAATTTATCATTACTAAGTATCAAAGACAAAATTTTAATATTACTTATAAGATTTTAGGGACTTCAAAAGCCTCTGCAGTGTTATTGTTTTTGGAGAGTCTCTTTGAAGCCTGCTGCTAAGCTGTGGCAGAATCAGAATGCAGCAATTTCACTTGCTAAAAATTCACTTATCTTATTAGAGTTGTATTTTGTCAGCTACTTCTATTAAACCTCTAAGAGATTACCCACATATGCCTGTTACTCATACATTCCACCTGCATGTGTACATCCAAATTCGTTTTAAAATGATGCTTCAAGTTTAAAACCAGCATTATTACAAGGAAATCATTTGGAGCCACATTTATCAGAGTTGTGATAACCATGAGTCACTTGGGCATTCAGAGATACATTATTAGGCTTTTGCCTTTATGTAAGGACATATAGAGAGTTCTAGGGATGACCGTTGCAAAGAAAAAAAAAAAAAAAAAACAGGAGAATGATATGTCTTGCTAACTTTTGTTGCTGGTTCAGTTATTGACTTTCCTGGACCAGTGGACTCACTTAAGCCTTTTCAACACACCCACAGGGGCATAGTCCTGCTTTTGAGGTCTTGACCATCCAGAAAACAGAAAATCCTGTTAGTGACCCATGATATTGGTTATCTTCCTTGTGGCATTCAACCCTATCCCAGATAACTTGTTTCTAACTCCTGGTCTGACATATCTGAGTATGAAGATTCACCTACGGACTGAGAAACAGCAAACTAAATCCAAAGAGGCAACACAGTAGTTAAGTAATTTCTCCTCCTTTGAGAACAAAATAATAGCACTTTTAGATTTCTCTGTTATTGGAGTAATGCAAGTGGACATCAGAATTATTGGCTAGTTTTGTGCCCCACGTCTGTGTATGTTTGGATATAATGGCGGAGGAATCTTGACAGAACTATCCTCTTTTACTGATGCTCAGGACCATGCAACTTATGACCCCTCAACTTCCATTTGCCCTCAACATGTTTTTCTTGGCCATTTCCACTCAACAATTCAAAGCTAGAATTAAGGTTGGGATAAGTTGTCTGAAGACTTCGAAACTCCTCCCCAACCATGCTGTACTTCATCATGGATACTAACCCAGTTCCTCATTACCTTTGTCTGTGGGGGTAGTGTAAGGCAGTGGCAAATCTGAAACCATTTTCCTATCCCTTAGGGAATTATTTTTCCATAACAATGTTCTTCCTCAATAATTTTGACAGAGTGCCACTTTATATCCCAGCACCATTAAACACTTTATAGGCCCTGATAATCAAGAACCATAAGTCATCCTATAGGCTTTTGGACAAACACAAAGAAACTACTATATTTTTAAAAATGTTTTCCAATATTCTGCTTTTGACAAACAAGGTAGATAAGCCGAAAAGTGGCTTAAGAGTTGACTCAAACCACTGATGTATCTCTCCTTCCTAATGCAGAAGTGCGGGGTTTGCATGTAATACTCTCTTTTTTGTCAGATTTAATATCCTCCTCACTTCCTTGGGTAGTTAGAGATTCCTCAGAGAAGTCTGAGGACTTCCTAAATTGGGACAAAAGCCCCTGAGGACAAAGCAGATGCTGAGAATAAATGATCTGTAGGAAAGTCAGTGCAAGTGATGACTCAGCCTAGGAACCAAAGGCATCTTGCCAGTAGCAAACTTGGAAATAGAAATCACTTTTATTTTCTGAGATCGTTCTCCAAAGCTTACGGTATTGGGTTTACAATCTTTGAATGTCCTATAAAAGTGTATCTGTTATTCCACCCTTTCCTTCTCTCTCCACTAAAATCAATGTAGTTCTGTGGGCTCTCATTCTAGGTCCTGTATTTTATAACTACTAAACCCTCACACAAACATACACACTCACACATTTAGATCAACATGCTGTATCTTGAATTCTGAGATTCGAAGCATTGCACTCTCCCGCCCCACTGGGAGTCTGTTTCCACCACCACTTCTCATTTCACAACACATTAATCCTTTTGGCTTAGCCAGGAAGTGCAAGAGCAGTAAATTACCCCCATCAGCTTGAAAAACAGTTAATGAAGCTTTCCAGTGTGTTTGTTCAATTCATGGCTCTTGATTTCATCTTCATATGCTGAAGTATAGAAAAAAATAGCCCTATTTATACATAGCACCATAAATAGCAACATGGGCATTTATTTGTCACCAAAGACATTAAACAAATTCTACATGCTTATGGATATCTAAAGCTACAGCTTACCCGACAAGAAAATTTTGCTTTGAAAGATACAGTTCTTTTAATAAAACCTCAAAATCAATTCTTAATACATGCAAAACTATCTGGACTCAGTTAATTCTAGGCGATTACTAGAGTGGCATCTCCATTTACAGGCACTATCATCATAGTTCCTGTATTTTCACCCAAAAAATATGGTGGGAATAGAAAAAGGGACTGAAAGGATAGATCTCTTTCTTTCCCTTGTAATTGCATTAAAAGTCATTTTCATCCATAAAATATATATTAAGCGTTAATGTTGCAGAGGAAGCATAAAATGTGTTTATGTTTTATTTTTTATTAGGCTGTTAAATATAATGATGTTCAAAACATTGCCCATATATGCGTCTGGAGCCCATGATATGGTCTGAATCACATTGAAGATGTGTTTGGAAGGTGGTAGAATAAGTAAAGTTTTATTTGAGTTACTTCGACCAAGGCCTTCATTTTGAAGACTTTAAAAGTTTATAGGTAAAATTGTCTCCTAGCTGAAATTGTCTCTCAAATTTTATTTTAGTCTCATTCTCAAGTTTAACTTGAGTCTGAAGACCAAAACACCACTACATACATGATATGTGCAGGATTTTCTATTTGGTTGTTTATTTTTTTGACAAAATGTGGGCTAAAAGAAATAAACTAGCTTTGTGCTGATTAAACAGTTTTGGAAGACTTCTGCATGCTGAAGTCATGTGATTTTTAAAAATTACAGATAAATAAGGTCCTATCCATCCAAATACTCATTCTCTTAAATAAACAAGTAGATTATAATTTGTTGAACAACTTATGTTTGTGCTAAGGAAAAATGATCAGTTTATGGCTTATTGTATTCTATACTGTAGTTTCTTTGTCCCTATATGAGTAAAATCATTTTTAAAGTGCATTATAAAATTTCCACTTACTTTCAGCTCACTGATACTTTCAGCTTACTGACTTCATTATATAGGTATCTGAAAATCTCTTTGTCTTGGCTTCAAATAATTGTCCGATGTTTCCTTTCAGAACCTATTAAAGGGAAAGAAGAGAAAGTTCCAGCTTCCCTGAAGGAAAAAGGTAATATTATACAATGAAATGTGAAGCCACATTGATCTGCCTTTTGCATATTAAGTTATTTGCAACAAAGTAATGAATCATTTCATTTTCAGGCTCTCAAAACCATAGCTTTAATTTGCCTTCATATGTTTTTAAGCAAAAGAAAAAAGATTTATATTCCATCATTAAATTATAAATTGCACTATGAAACAAAAAATGAAAGTGTAGCTGCATCAGAAATACTGCAAAAATTTTAAAAAGTCTTATGCTATTTTGATTCCATGCCTCTGTAGTGAAATGGAGGAATCTACATTTTATAAATATCCAAAAGGGAATCTTAGGAATAGCCATGAAAACCAAAGATTTAAGATAAAATGAAATAGTAAAAATTACTCAGTGAAATATTTTGATTCTGTAAGTTCATATATAATAGAATCCTAAACATATTGTATAGCTAGGAGGAACTTAGAAACTGTAGTCCAATCCTTTTGTCTTACAGACAAATGAAACCCAAATAGTCAAGACCTTTTTCAAAGTTGTGGTTTGTAGTGGAGACAGCATTAGAACTTCAGTCTCCTAAATCAAGCACTGTCCTTTTTCTAATGTGCCATGTTGCATCTCTAGCCTTTCCATTGTGATAGGCTTGAAGTAAGATGGATTCTGATATGCCATACATCAAATTATGTCCCCTAAAACACAAATAAACTTGCCAAATTCAACGTAAAACATTAAATTTCTAACTAATCCAAGTATATTCTGTGGGCATGGCATTGTGCTCAGAGTTGTCTAATATTTCCTGGTGTCAAAGTAAACATTAAAAATTTTCCATTGTGCCCATATTAATGAGTCACTGAAATTATGAAAACCATGTAATATACTTACTATTGTGAATGTTAGAAGAAGAGCCTGTTTCCCTGTAAAATATTGACCACACTTAGTAGAGGGACTTAGCTGTGCAACTTTCATCTTGCTGGGATTTTTTTATTGATAAGAGAAGGATTTCTGGTGAGCTTACATAAGCATGGATTGGATTTGGAAGTGGTATGGAGATTAGCGGGAGAGGAAAGTTGACAGAAAGATCAGTAAGAGGAATGAAGAATGTATGGAGAGCCCCCATTAGTGAGTGTAGCAATGTATAAAACTATAGCCTTAGGTCATACTTTCCTAATTTTGCAATTAATGTTAAAATAAACATAATTGTTATTTAATGAAATGTAAGAACACAACATGATTTTTTTTCTCAGCCCCATATGTGTCTAATTAAAAAAAAATTAAAGCAACATAGCTTCAAACCTATTAAGGAACTTATGCCTTCTTTTAGAAATGTGTTATTATAACTAAAACTTTCTTTTCATCAGCTTTTATGATAGTTACTTTATTGCTGTACACTATTTTGTTATTTTGACATAATATGTAAATTAGTATATTTTGCCTTGCAAGAAGATTCATATGTGTTATGTTAAATGTCAAACAGGCAGATAAATCATGCTACATTTTAGTATTCAAAGTTTAAGTTAATTGAGAAAGGTAAGAAAAATATCCTGGACTTACCGAAACATTAATTCATCTTAAATAAATTCTAGGTTTCTTTAACATGATCTTACTGTTGGTTGACTTGGATATAACAATGTAAGTTGAAATGGTTAGATACCATTAAGTAATTTAATCACATAATGATACTATATTTCTTTTGCCAATATAAGGTGGAAATATTTTTTAAAGGTGCAGACAGGAATATTATATATATATATCTATATTTTTATTTTAAAAGTTTAGTTTTTGTTTATTTTAGTCTCTGATGTCTGGAAATATATTCTCAAGAATCTTCTTCTACTCTTCCAAGTATCTCCTTTCCATAATCCCATATCAGGTGGTTGGATCTAGCACCAGCCGTTTCATTGTTAGAGATATTAGTGATGGTGACATGGGCAACATATATCATGCTGAAGAAGATGCATTAGCTAAACCCTCAGTTTTACATCATTGTACCATTTTCTTCCTAATTTTTATTAAGGACTATGACTGGACAATGGTTTGTACAAAAAGACAATTAAATGTAATCACCAGAATAATTATTTTAAATCTCATTTTATTATTATTATTATTATTATTTTAGAAATTGAACCCTTAAATTACTGTCAGGATTTTAATTAGTCTTTTATTTTTCCCATTTAGAGTAACAGTGATCTCTCCTAGATATTTGCCAGAATATTAATGGTGCTTTAAAACTTTATGCATTGAAATTCTTCTTCTTTTTTGTTCCAAACAACCAGCCAAAATTCAGACCTGTGATGCTGAATGTGAATGACAACTCCTGGAGATTTTATCAGCAAAGTGTAATCATATCATGCAAAGTGACTTTAACTTTCACCTATAGGAGGTGTTGTCTCATTAGGCTTTCTTTCATTAAAGGGGATCACTACCATCTCACACATATTGGAACAGTCACATCTCAAATAAATCTTTAGTAACAGGAATTAACCTTAAAAGAAAGTTTTTTAGGTTAAAGTTTTAACACTTCTTTTAGTAATTAGAGAGCTCCTTAAAAGGTTTCATTAAAGGAGCATCAGACATAATATGACAATATCATGCACAATTAAATGAGAAATTAATCTATTATGTGTTAATCCCATAATATTTAAATAGCCACAGCATATTCTTCTTTGAGTAAAGGTAGAACCATGTTCGAATTTATGCTCTTAAATCTGGTTATGCACTAAACTCTCCTATTGAATTAAAATAAAAATGTTGTTCAGGACTCATGACAAAAGATTCTGATTCAGTAATCATGTAGTGGAGACAAGGACTCTGGCTTTTTAACTCTCATTTTCCAGGAAAACGGAAGTGCATTTTCAAGATTTGAAGGCTCTTCTCTTCTTTAGTCCTTAAAATGAAAGATAAATTATAGATGGATAAATTTTAAAAGCCATAACCATATGCAATCAAAAGGGAAACATTTAACTGGTTGAAAAACAGAGTGAAAACAAGGTAGTAAGCCAGAAAGAAGCTGTAGGGGTTCTGGGATCTGGATCCTTAAACAGAATTGTTGACCAGGATCACATAAGGCAATAACGTTCATTGGAATAAGCAGGGATTTTACACGAGTCTCAATGCAATTAACCAGGTACTGAAGTGGAACCTCCATTCAAGAAAAGAAGGTGAAAAACAGTTGCTGTAAATAGTTCTCTGGTGCTACAGTTAATAAGAAAGTGCATACCCAGGAAAGTGGAGAAAATAAACTCAGCCCCTCATCTAGGACCTGAAGAAAGTCATGTATTGGAATAGGGACTTACTTGTTCAGGAATATCCCTACTAACATTATGAGGCAAGTTTTGGAGCCATCAAAGTGTACTTGGGACTAGAGGCCCAGTGAAAGATTGGTGCCAGAGGAAGGAATCACACAATTGCAATTCATAGGAAAAAAAAGAAACAAAAACGGCAACGACCACAATAATACAGTTCTCAGGCTGAAATACAACCCGAAATTCCAAATCATATGAAAAAAATTAATAATTAGGTTTTCAGGTGGTGTTGGTGTTGGTTGGGGGTGTGTGGTCATTTGGGGCGGCCTCTGCCATCTTCAGTACGTGGTTCCAAGTTCTGCTTATGCATTGGCATTGCAGCCAGCACAAAGGAGGAGAAAGTGTGAGGGCATGAGTGCCAGGTGGCATGCATCAGTCCCATCCCCTTGCCAGCAGGGAAGATTTAGGTTCCTGATAAATTTAACTGCAAGGAATTCTGGGTGAGAGAAGGAATGAAGAATAAGTTGTGTTGGCTAGTCAGGGTTTTCTGCCATTATATGCCTTTCTATATGTTTCAAGATTATTATAACAGTATGGAGAAAATATGGAAAATATGGAGTGATTTAGACTAGGTTGATAATATGGTTTATGGGAGAGATACAAGCATTTTAAAATGATTTTGACTAAACAAAACAACGCAAAAATCAATGTGCATGAATATGAGTAATATGATCACATATATGCATTTATATAGCATTACAACTTATACAAATGTACTTATGTTTAAATATTAAATATAAAACACACTAAAAATGTCATCTTGATATCAACATTGTATCAGATATAGTACCAATGGAGAAAAGGTATAAGAATTGAAAAGGGATAATCAAAGTTGTTGTATTTGCAGAAAAGTCGTCTTCATAAATATTCCAAATTTACCCACAAACAAAATATTATTATGAATAAGAGAAATTAGCAAAACTTCTGGATACAAGATCATCCTGTGAAAATTAATGTTTAGCATTCCTAAACATAAGTGATGAATAATTCAAAAATTTATTAGTTCACGGTACCCTATTCACAATGGAAACAAACTCTGTTACAAAGAATAAATGTATGTAAATATTGATGACATTTTCATGTAAAAATAATGAAAAAAATTTTGAAATCCATTTTTAAAGGCTTGAATAAGTGAAGTAATATTTCCTTTTCCTATCTGGAAGTGATCATTTCCCTCTAAAGTAATGTGTAGATTCATATAAAAAAAAAATCAACGATATTTTTAGAGTGGAAAAAAAGTTTTCTTAAATGTCTTTAAACTTGAAAGGACAAAAATAAGAATATATTTTTTGAAAAATAATAAGGTGGAATTGCCTGACCAAATATAGTTATTTTTTATAGAATTGCTTTAATTAAAACGATATGGAAATAGTACGGGTATAGGAACGCACACTGAGAGAATGTAACAGCAAGCCCGGAAATGAAGCCCTAAATGTAGGAAAATACATTGGATGACAGATGTATCATTGAGAAAATAAATGGTAAACCACACTTGCTTCTCATGTAAGAAAACGTTTAAATTCCACTCTCATATTTGCGCAAAAAGAAATTTAAGACATCTTCAAGACTTGATGCTAGAAGACAAACTTCAAACATTCAGGAAAATAGAGGAGAATATATATATAGCTTTCGGTTACAGTAGAATTTCTTAAGACACAAAGAGAGCAAATCCAGAAGAGGAAGATTAGCCACACATTGGAAAAATATATTGCAATGCATATAATGAACAAAGAAAAATAACTGATACTTTAAAAATCTGCAGACTTTATTTTTAAAAGGAAAGCAAGCACTTGAAATTTAAAATTTGCCACTTTTTATTTATTTTAAAAATAGCTAATTGAGCAAATGACCAAATAATAAATTTATGATCACTGAAAAATGTGGGTGATATTTGTAATCAGTACTTCTTGGTTAATTTGTAATGTGGACCAACAATTTATTTCTATGACACAGTTCAATTCAAATAGATGATAGAGAAACAATAGCTGAAATCTATCTAAACTACATAAAGTTTTTTATAGGACATTTATGTAAACCAAACATTAATAGTAGGTGTATGTCTATAAGAAAATTTGGGTGACATTAATAGAAATATTAATATATCAGAATTCAATGTCATGGACCTGATAATATTTTAAAAAGTAGAAATACATTTCAAAATTGTTTCAACGTGTTAGAAGCCAGATTAAATCAAAATGAGATGCTACACTAAGGTGAGATGGGACTTTGAGATGGGATACTTTTAGAAAAGGACATGCTTAGAATATAAGACTATAAATCTGTTTTACACCATGCTGAATTTGAGGTATTTTTAGGGCATTCTAGTAAAAATTTAGAGCTGGAAGCTGGCTATTTGGGTGTGAGCATCAGAAAAAATATTTGGGTTAGAGATACACTTGTGAACCTGTATTCTGAATTTGAACATGTGGGCATGCCATGCACGGATGAGATTTCTTATGGAAAGAGCCAAGAGTAAGAGAAATAGTGTTAGTAGAGAATAAAGTTAAGTCTCAAAATTGAGGAACCCTAAACCTTCTTCTTAACATGAGTACAACCAACAAACTTGAAGTCCAATACTAGTAATCACTCTCTCTGCTATTTGTTTTACAGAAATTGGTAATTTTGCATGTTCAGTTGTTACTAGTTTTTGTGTCTCATTGCAAAGGTCCAATGTTGGTTCTATAAGCACTATTTTAATATTGATTAATCCAGATACAAACCTGCAGGGGAAAGCTCAATGATTTATTGAAGGAGTATGTGTTGTGTAGTCTGCTTTTATAAGAAAGAATCAAGACAGTTGGGGTCTCAGAGACTTATCCCAAAAGGCACTGTTCAGAATAAGTTGATTCAACATATGCCATAGTAAACTTAACCAATGTTTTTGTCTTGCTACATCTAGAGACCATAAATAATTCCAGTGTCCAGTGATTAACATAAAAAGGTTGAGTTTTGTCCCCAAAATTCCAGTTTTAAAGTTATTTAGTGTTCTGATTCTGTTTAAACTGATATAACAGGGATTTATTTTGTCTTTTGAAACTGATAACTCTAAGAAGATTCAATTAATCTATATATTTTATTCACTACTCTAAATTTTTTAAATGTTCCAATAGTATTGCAATTCACATGTGTCGTCTTCACTCATGTCATTGTCCTCCTCTACAAAATATTAGAACTTGCAGTAAAATATTTTCATAGTCTAATACTGGGTCTAGAATATTTGGTTTAGCAATCAACATTAGTATTTTAATTTTTCCGTACTTTTTCTGAGTTTTTTGGTGCCTAGTCTCTAATATAAATTCTTAGCACAATTTAATTCTGCTCTGAAGTATTTTAAGGAGAAATATTACAACTATCATGTTAACAGTGAAGAAATTGATACCCAAAGATTAAATGATTTTCCAAGATTTTTATGCTGAATTAGCTACTTAGTATCAAACATAATAACCACTAAAAATAATCTTATTTTTCTCTTTTTCAATATTGGAATATATTAGCAAAACTTATCCTAACACATAGTCAAAATTTTTGTCTTTGTAGTAATTTTATTGTGTTTGCTAGGAATGGAGGAAGGTTACAGATAATCTGTTGATTAATAAAAAAAGACCAATCAGGATTCTAAAGAATAAAATCTTAGAAGATGCCTTTAAAATCCATGATTACTCATTTTCTGAAGAATTGTTAAAGTGAAAGTTGGATCCATAACAGTAGCACTTTCACTTTAAGCATCAATTTACAGCCTAACACATTTCTTGTTATGTCCATTGTGCCAAAATGCCAAGTTGATAGGATGGAAAGAGGTCGTGTATTATTTTCAAAAATAGTTGAGGGGGCCAGGATTTTCTCTGCAAGCGTTAGCTTTACAAAAGTATTGTAGCCAAGCACTGAGAATTTTTATTTTCTTCATCCAAAATGTTAATATACAGCAACATGTGTACAGCTGTATGTAGATGAAATACATGTGCAACTCTAAGTGTAGAGCTCCAATATTCCTTCCTTGGTATTTTTTAAATATCAGCCCTCAATCAAAAGGCAGAATTGAATGAAAGAATGGGTCACTATCTCACTGCAACCCCTCTTATCACTCCAAGCTATTTTGTGCATATGTTCTAATATGCTTCTCTCCTTGAAGGGTTTTGATTTTGTTTTTGTTTTTGTTTTTTGTTTTTAAGAGATGAGGACTTGCTATGTTGCTCAGGCTGGCCTCAAACTCCTGGGCTCAAGAGCTCCTGCTGCCTCAGCCTCCTGAGTACCTGGAATTATAAACATGCACCACACACCTGGCTTCTGTCCATTAACATTTTTAAAAATATATTATTTCTACTGTAAGTCATCTATTATTTTTACATTTTTGAACAAGATATAAGATGATTCATACTTAAACCTATGACATTTTATCTACTTAATTGATTATTCTTACTTCAAATTCAAGAAAATCGATACTGGTACCCAAAAAAACAAGCAAGAGTCTAGTGACTTCCCCTCAGTAAAGGAAAACTAAGGAATGCCTGCTTATTTACCTTGGTAAGCGGCTTTTGCACAACTTTCTGAACTCATTGAATGGTTTAAAGTCAGCAGACTCATTAGTTGAAATATTTCCAACTCACCATCTGCCATCTTCAAATAACATCACAGGGCCTGGTTCTGACAATTTCTGCAGGACCTACAAATGCACGCAGCCACCTCCAATTATATCTTACCTATTTTAAATGCACACTCTTCACATTGGGAAGCTTCAGGGAAGGAAAGAATAATGAGGCGCATATAAGTAGGCATAAAAGAAAGAACAGATAAAAGCAGAGTGACACTATCAGAAGTATGGTACATTGCATTTAGCATATACAAAAGACAAAAGACCATGAAAATGAAATGATGACAGAATAAGGCAGGGACAATGTATGCATTCTGTGCTGAAAAGAGAGAATGCCCTGTGGCCCATTTTATGTTTTTAATGTCCACTCAGCAAAGTTTTTCTGTAAGCATCAAACTCCTTTGGGAATTTTGTCAAGGAAGGATTGCAGAATCAGGACTTAGGCATAAAGCATTGAGTCATGACTTAAGCGCCTGCATTACAAACTGGAGCCATTTTAGAACTACACCTACAGAAACTTATCAACCATAATTGTTTTTTTTCTGTTGTTGACTTAATGGGTCTGAGAGGTGTGTGAGAGAGACAGAGACAGACATAGAGAGACCGAGAACATGTGTGTGTGGAGGTATGCTTGTGTGTATGCCTATGTGTTATGGAAGAAGCAGTGATGTCAGTAGTTTGAGGTTCTTGCTTCCTGAAATAACTAACAATAAACAAATTAGTTCATGTAGCCACTCTGAATAATTTTATCAGACAGACAAATTAAATATAAATATCTGAAGATAATGTGCACCAGGGTTCAACGTCTGGTGGGTCACTTCTAATGTGCTTTTCCGTACATGTAAGGGTTTTGGATAGTGAGACAGGGATTCTGCTTCATATTTTGGTTTAAACACCCTAAAAATGAAGTTAGCATTTTGATTTTCCTGTCATTTTGAAACAGCATTTTAATTTTGTTATATATCCATAACAATTTTTGAGTGTTCACATAATGTTCTGTGGCTATTCTAGGCAGTGAGGCTCCAAAGACGAAAAGACATATTCCCTGTCCTCAAAGATACCACAAGACAGTGAAAAAAGGTGGGACAGGCCAAGCGCGGTGGCTTATGCCTGTAATCCCAGCACTTTGGGAGGCTGAGGCAGGTGGATCATGAGGTCAGGAGATCGAGACCATCCTGACTAACACGGTGAAACCCCATCTCTACTAAAAATACAAAAATTAGCTGGGCGTGGTGGCGGGCACCTGTAGTCCCAGCTGCTGGGGAGGCTGAGGCAAGAGAATGGCATGAACCCAGGAGGCGGAGGTTGCAGTGAGCCGAGATTGCGCCACTGCACTCCAGCCTGGGCGACAGAGTAAGAATCCATCTCAAGAATAATAATAATAAAAAAAAATTTTTAAAAGCTGGGACAGGGGAAAAGCGAAGTGTTTGCCAATGCTCCCTTCAATTAGGCAGGCCAAATTTTCATCCAATCAATGGAGATCTGTTATTTCAATATTAGTACTTGAATACTCAGGAAATATTTGTTAAATTATTCAGTCTAATTCTAGCCACAAATTCCTGAGATAAGTATAATGTTCCCATTTCAAAAGATAAGCAAATGGAAATTTGGAGTTTCAGAGACCACATATTAGATTATTTGGTTAAAAAGGAAATAAATTTCAAACTGAGGAATTGTTTGCTTGGTTAGCTTTTGCCTGTTTGTTTTTCTTCAACTGCAGTGGCAAAAAGGATCTCTGCAACTCCTTAACATGAATGAGGTTGAACTATCACTTGAGAATATCACCACTTTGCTTCTTTATTATGCATGGAAGGATTCCTCAATTCATGAGCAAAGATGATACTAATTCAGAAAGATAATCAGGGAAAATGGGAGCATAGAGAATGCATGAAGTGTCAAGACCATATGGATGTGGCTAAATAAGAGAAACGAAAATGTTAAACAGTCAGTAAAATATTGAAATAAAGAAATGTACAGCCAGATAAGATGAAAAGCTATGTATAGCAGATGCTGGGTGTTGGTTCGCTGTGTGACCTCACCCAAAGTTAGAACAATTTCTTCTTTTGGCAATCTATGAACTGAAGAAGTTCAAAGTCAAACTCAAAGGCAGTGAAGTCTTGTCTTTTTCACAGTTATATTTATCTGGACCACAAAGCATTGTGTCTGCAGTAGAAGAAATCAGATACCATCTAGTATAGCAGACTGAATCTTTGCAAAATAAGCATTCCTCTTAAGACTTATTTAGGGAGGCTTATCCCATATCTGAAACATTGAAGTCAAGCTATTTGGAGTGACAGTATTTCTATATTCCATGCAATACTTCCTCATGTAGAAAACAGAATGTGGAAGAGTGTGAGTGTGTGTGTGTGCAGGCACACGCACACTGCATCACATTTTCTTTTAAATAATATAGTTAGGACCACAACAAAGTTGTGAAATTGTGTGTCTTTGTGTGCAGTAGTGGTAATAGTAGTAATCGCAAGTAGTAGTAGTAGTAGTAGCAGGTTTTCATCAAAGTCCAAATATTCAGGAGATCCTGAATTAAAAAAGGTCCAAATGATGGAAAAGCCATGGGTTTGGAATAAATGTATGAATGTTGCTTATAACAAATAAAATGTTTTTTATTTTAAAATACATATTGTATTTAAAATTGTGTTAGAAAAGTGCGAGAAAAGTAGCTTAAAATATCAGTGAAATGATTGACATCCACTGTTTGCTTTGTACCTGGCACCATTCTAAGTACTTCACGTGTAGTGTTTAATTTTCACAGCAATCCTGTTTTCATTAATGTGAAAATGGAAGCACTGAGAGTTACTTGCCCAGGTCACACAGTTGCCTGATGTGGATCCAGAACTGATGTCTGGCAGTCTGATTTTAGACCTATGTCCTTAGCCACCATGTTTTCCAGACCCCCTCATACTGAAACTCACCTATGGTTGACCAGCGACAACACTGCTAATGTTCCTTTATGTATTTTACAGGAGTAGGTTTTGTGACCTGCTTTTAAATATAACATCTTCCCATGTCATTAAATATTGAATACTACTCCAGGAGTGTGTGAGAGAGTTACTCATTTTCTATCAATGCTCAGACTGCTTAGTTTTACCAGCTCAGTGTAGGAAACTATATAATACAATTCATGATTTAAAGACTGGCTTGAAAAAATAGAAACCTCTGTGACTATATTGTATATGTTAATTATAATCCTAATGACTATTAATAGTTTGTGTAGATAATACAACATAGATAATATAGACACACTTCTTATAAGAAGTAGAATGTGGTGTGCTATGTAGTTTTTATGTATTAAATGCTTCAAAACTTTTAATTCTATCTGTAGCAACTTTAGTTACAGAAGTGTGTTTTAAGTGCTTAAAACTTTGAAAACAGAATTTGAATCCCAGTTTTGCCACTTACTAGGGAGTATGTATTTAAACATATTATTAAGTCTCGGTATTGCTATCTGTAAATTGAGTCTAATAATAACATTTACCACATAGGAGTGGTATGTAAGGATTATGTAATTTGTCATTTTTTTCAACAAATATTTGTTGATCTCTCTTCTGTTCAAAGAACAGTCTAAGCATTATCATGTATTAGGGAAGATAAAAATTCATTGCAGGACTCATGAAGTTTATATGCTATTGGGGTTAGAGAGCTAATAAACAAATGGATATTTACTATTATATAAATAAAATATAGATAACATATATAATACACTTACCTTAGAGACTACCATGTGGCAAATGCAAAGTGTCATTGGTGCAAAATAATCATTATTATTATTTTATTTTATTGCACATGTAAGATATCTATGTGCTAAAGAAACAACTGTGATAATAACAAAATAAAGTGAGAAAAAAATCAATGATATTTAGCTTTTGCCTTGCAAAGTACTTAAAATAGAGGCATTCTGAAAAGAATGCAGATTCTTGGGATTTATATATTGAATAAATTTATTTCTTTTCATTTTATGAAGACAAAGCAGAGACTCCTAAACAAGAGTTTGTCTCCACTGCTGCCCTTCTGACTTAAGCACTTGCATGCTGAAGTTTTGGTCTGCTTATTCTACTTGAAAACACTATTGATGACACTGAAAAATCACTAATGAAGCTCTCTTCCCCATGCCCATCAGCAATTTACGTTTCACAAATGAAATCAACAGCCTGGAAAAGTCAGTGCTGCATAGGAAATGGCAGGCTGCCTGCCTCAACAACTTAGCATGGGGACTTTTTGGTTCCATATTTCCCCAGTGCTTGTACGTGTAGCCCAAAACGAAGGGCTTCAGTGGCAAATGTTTATAGAAATTAGATATTTTATTATTATACAATAATAATTGTGGTAGAAAACAATTAAACAGTGAAGGCGGAATGAAAAATAAATGCTCGCCTGCTGTCTCTCTGGCCTCCCAGTCCCAACGGCCAGTATCAACTAACAACTGTCCTTAGTTTCCTGAAGCATCTCATTATAACTTTTTATTAAGCTTCATATATAAAGTTTATATATATACACACATATGTAAATATATATATATAGTTGTTTTTATATGGCTTGAAATAAATCCTAATTAGAAACTGTAATCTCATATGGCTCAAAAAATACTTGATTGTCAGTAGAAATACCATCTACAAAATGAGTGCACTGAGTTCTTAAAAATCAAGTAACCTAATAAAAGAGCTGCCCAACTTAGAAAATCCGTTGCCAATTTCTCACATATCAATTTCTGCCTTGAATGTTCAAGGGCGAAGTCCCAATTCTGTTTAAAAAAAAAAAAAGAAAATTACTTTGAAAGATCATGCAATTTAAGTTTTTGGGCATAATTTAAAAATAGCTAAGCTCTTTATATACATCACTCCTAACTCTCAATCAATTTTACATTATTTTCTCCATTTTAGCAATGACAGAATAAAGACTTGAGGTTTTAAGTAATGCCCAAGGTCACAAAACTCAGGAAATGAGCTTGCTTTTAAAGTCAGATTATAGAACTCAAAAACTGACTCTTTGTACACCAAAAGAACTTGTCCTAAGGTCATCTTTAGCATTACTGTTCACATAACACTAAAGCCAGTAGTTCTGTTCTAGTAAGAGGGCCCACAGGCACACGTTGGATAGTACCTTTTCATAAGAGTGCTTACAAAATTCTGTGTTGGTTCTGGTTGTATTGTACCCATAGTTGGTAAAAATATTCTCCACAATTTTTATTTTTTCCAAAAGATCGTTTGACAAACATTAAGGCTGAGAAGATTTCATTTCAAGATTACAATAACAATGTGACTGACAGGAGTGAGAGCCATGTGCAGAGTGGGAAGCAAGGCTGTTTCAAATAGATACCTATTATTGATGAGCAAAATGCTAATGAACTGTGTCCTAGGAAGAAAAGATTTGAATTTGTGGGAATTTGTTTCTAAGAAATCCAAATATTCAAATTAGCCATACTTTGGAAACAGAACTAAGAAGGAGACCAAGATCATTCTATCCAGACCTTGGGATATGACCCGGGTGAAGGGAAATAAGTTGGGAAAATGGAATCTTGGTTCTGCCACTTAGCAGCTGAATGAGGTTCCGCAAACTAACTTCTGTAAGCTTCAGTCACTTCATCTACCAAATGGGGATTAAAATAGCACGTACTTCATAAAATAATGGAATAACACAAGTTAACAATTGACCAGCACTTGAGCCATACGTACTCCAGAAAAAATAATTCTCATTACTAGAATTATGCTAATTTGCTTGAAAGCTTAAACTGTACTGTTGACCTAGCATAGATTCAATAAAGACAGAACTATTAGAGAAAAAAAAAAGTTGTTTCCTTTCCAGTGAAGCCAAAATCTCATCAGAACTCACCATCAAAAGAGAGAATTGTGTTATTGTAGATTAAGTAATTAGATAGGAATTAACTTTAGCCTAAACTGACTGAGACAAAACATAGCACCAGGAAACTCAATAATTGAAGGTATCATTGAGTTATTGGAGGCCATATTTGCTATCGTTGGACACATAAAGACATCACTTATTTTTTTTAAGTTTCTAAAATAAAATATAAATGCAACAGCTATGTGACATTGAATTTTTATCTCTAGTTCTAGAGGCATAAGATGAATCAATTTCTTCTAGGATTTCAGATACCCAACAGGGAGCCTTTAGTCTTTCTATATATCCATTTATTTCACTCATTCATTCCTTCAGCAATATTCGTTGATCATATACCACATGTCAGATATTTCACCCAGTGCTGATATTTGAGTAATAAACAAAACACAGTTCATGCACTAATGGAGCTTAAAATCTAAAGAGTGGTTACAGATAATAACAAAATTTTCTATAATACTGTGGCACATAGAAAACATTAAAATAGGGTGTATCTACCAAGCTAAGTGAATGTGTCACAAAAGGGGAGAAATATGTGCCAAAGAGTGTCAGAGTGCATTGATAGCACCAATGCTACTTTTTACAGAATGTGCATTCAAGTATTATAGGAAGTAGGGTGTAAAAGTCTATGATATTCTTTATTATATAAAATTCTGCAGTTAAATTAGTTTTTTAAGTTATAACTACAGAAAATTATACACTGCTAGACTAAAACCCAAATATAGCTGGTAGCATTATCCCTTATACATAGTTTGTGCTTAGTAGGTATTCCAACTATGAGGTCAGTTTTTCTGCTGTTTGAAGGGAGGAAAACTATACTGTACCAGGACTCTTCCATTCATCAAAAGAAGACTCTCCACCAAGAACAGATAACTATAAAGCCTAAGCAAAGTTGGTTAAATAAAAGAATAGACTGGCAACATGAAAATATAGTCAACTATCTGATTGATTAGGGTTGTGCTATGAATATTACTTGAATAGTTTTAAAAAGCTATGAATTTATTCTATATTGGTGTTTTTGGAATGCAGAATTTCTGGACAAAAGACATTGTCCTAGGACAATAAGAAAACAAGATACTTTATTTCACTGATTGTTTATATTATTATATTAAATTTAAGTAAAATTGATTTACTTTATAAAATTAATACTAATAGAAATACCAGGAAAACAATAATTATATTAACCACCAGGTGGAGCCCCATGAATTAAATGTATAGTAATCAAAAACAAAATTGCTTAAGTTGGTCAAATTAGGAAAATCTATGACATTTTTCTTCTGAGCAATTTCTATTAATTTTTTAATTTGCAATATTTAGAGAATGCATGAATTATAAGTCCTGACTTTTGTTAAAGACAAGAAGTCAAATTACTTGATTAACATGAAACTTTTTTGCAAACTAGATTTTAAAATCAAAGTATTTTTGCTTAAGTTACTTTATAATTTACCAAAGATACATATTCCATTAATATTTTGATAATAGTATATAAGTATAATTGAAATTGAAAACACACAAGAAAAATCAGTGAAGCCTACCTATTAATCCACTTTGTACTGACTATTTTTCAAATGTTATTTTTTTCCCTTTTGTTTATACGTGTTTATGTGTACGTTTTACCCCAGAACCTGAAACTAAAAAAGATGAAAAGATGTCCAAAGCAGGTAAGGATATTTTGTAAGATTTACATACAAGGAGATGTTCTGTTTGGTTGGAAGAAAGCTAGTTTCACAATCATGGCTGGTTAAAATATTTAGACATCCAAAACATTAAAAAAATACTGATGCTGCGTGCCATATATTTTACAAGTAATAAGCAATAAAACTAAATGTATGCTAAAGTTAACAAAAATTCCTTGCTTTCTGGTAGCAGATTTTGGGTAAGTTTATCAAAGCACTAGAACCATTAGCACATACACGGCTCTTTGTTTATTTACTGGGCAATTGAACACTGTTTATGAAATGCTAAGAGGGCACCTTAAATGTCAGAGGCTCCATACAGAGTGTAGCAAATGCCTAAAATTTATTATTATCATGGATTGAGTTTTATGAACCTGTATTTACCAACTTTCAACCATTTTGATCTCCAAAAAGGAGTCCCACATGGTTCAACCTAACAGATTAAACACTTTTCTTTCCCACAATTAAATGTGCAAATATTTTATGGAGAAGTAATCCATTGACCTGTTGGCCATTGATCTGAAAGTTGAAATACTTTCAAAATAGACTTTCTAAAAACAGGTTTTGTAAGGGAAGAAGTCAAGAGATTAGCTAGGCGCTCAAGGTGAGTGATGAAGGTTGAGTGGATGAATATCATAGAATAGGGGAAAATGTAGAAAAGGAAGACACTAAATCCTAAGGAAAATTTCAATTATAGTCTTTCTATGGCTTATCCTAATTCAAGTATTTTATATCTTTATAAGGAGATTTATATGTTTATATGTATCCAAAAGAAAGTTTTATATATATATATACATATATATATATATATATATATCTGTATAGTGAAAGTGATACTACATAAAAGCAGACATCCATGCTCTTGGTCTAAAAATTTTTGCATATATTCATTTGCACAAATTTTAGTCTATAAGCAATTGTTGTAATTCACCCTTCTATATGTATGTTAAATATTAAATTATTAAAGTCACTTAAGAGCACTGCCATCTGATCAAAATAAATTGTTTAAGTTGTTTTCTTATTTTTAGTGAATGAGCATGCCCATTTAAAGTAAATTTGATATAATTTTAAAACATGCATTCTTTGGAAGATCAATGAGAAGTTGAACAATTTTAAACTGCAGAAAAAAGCATAATAGAGATAAAATGGTATATTGAGTGTTTGCATCAAAAGTTACAATTAAACTTTAGATATATCTTCAGAAAAGAAAAAACTGCATACAAAAAATTGCTTTATTATTGTTAGCACTTTTACTGGGGCAGTGAAAACTCACTAATCAGATAAAAGGTGCATTATGTTGTCCTTTCCTGTTTGCATAACATTGTATTTTATGCTTTATTTTACTGATGATATATAATAGAAAAAGTAACATGCACTAACAATTTCCTATTATTAGTTTACATCAAGTATTTATGTCTATTTTATTATTATTACTTAAATTTTATTTTAAGTTCAGGTGTACATGTGCAGGATGTGCAGGTTTGCTACATGGGCAAACGTGTGTCATGGGGGTTTGTTGTACCAATTATTTCATCACCCAGGTATTAAGCCTAATATCCATTAGTTACTTTTTCTGATCCTCTGCCTCCTCCCACCCTCCACCCTCCAATTGGCCCCAATGTGTGTTATTCTCCTTTATGTGTTCATAGGTTCCCATGATTTAGCTCCCACTTATAAGTGAGAACATGCGGTATTTGGTTTTCTGTCCTCGTATTAGTTTCCTAAGGATAATGGCCCCCCGTTCCATCCATGTCACTGCAAAGGACATGATCTTGTTCTTTTTCATAACTGCATAGTATTCCATTGTGTATATGTACCACATTTTATTTATCCAGTCTATCATTGATGGGCATTTGGCTTGATTCTATGTCTTTGCTATTGTGGATAGTGCTGCAGTGAACATATGTGTGCATGTGTCTTTATAACAGAAGGATTTATATTCCTCTGGGTATATACCCAGTAATGAGATTGCTGTGTTAAATGGTATGCCACACTGGTCTTTGATGAATCGCCACACTGTTTTCCACAATGGTTGAACTAATTTACACTCCCACCGACACTGTATACACGTTCCTTTTTCTCCACAACCTCATCAGCATCTGTTATTTTTAGACTTTAATAATAGCTATTCTTGCTGGTGTGAGATGGTCTCATTGGGGTTTTGATTTGCATTTCTCTAATAATCAGTGATATTAAGCTTAAGCCTTTTTTTCATATGCTTATTGGCTGCATGTATGTCTTCTATTGAAAAGTGTCTGTTCATGTCCTTTGCCCACTTTTTAATGAGGTTGTTTGTTTGTTTCTTGTAAATTTGTTTAAGTTCAATACAGATGCTGGATGTTAGACCTGTGTCAGACACATAGTTTGCAAAAATTTTCTTCCATTCTGTAGTTTGTCTGTTTACTCTGTTGATAGTTTATTTTGCTGTGCAAAAGCTCGTTGGTTTAATTAGATCCCATTTGTCAATTTTTACTTTTGTTGCAATTGCTTTTGGCACCCTCATCGTGAAATCTTTGCCAGTGCCTGTGTCCTCAATGATATTGCCTCTGTTGTCTTCCAGGCTTTTTATAGTTTTAAGTTTTACATTTAAGTATTTAATCCATCTTGAGATAATTTTTGTATATGGTCTAAAGAAGGGGTCCAGATTCAATTTTCTGCATATGGCTAGCCAGTTATCCCAGCATCATTTATTGAATAGGGAATCCTGTCAGTTTTGTCAAAGATCAGATAGTTGTAGGTGTGGAGTCTTATTTCTGGGTTCTCTAATCTGTTCTATTGGTCTATACGTCTGTTCTTGTACTCCGGTGCACAGCTCCCAGAGGAAGGGCTGCCGTCTTTGCCGTTTTGCGTTCTTCACTGGTGATACCTCCAGGTACTGGAAAATTTGAGGTGACTAGGGATTGGAGTGGATACCCAGCAAACTACAGAAGCCCTATGGAAAGGAAGCCAGATTTTTAAAAGAAAAAGAAAAACAAACAAACAGACAAAAATCTCCATTCAAAGGTCAGCAACCTCAAAGATTGAAGGTAAATAAGCCCACAAAGATAAGAAAGAATCAGTTCAAGAACGCTGAAAACTCAAAAAGTCAGAGTACCATCTTCCCTTAAAATGACTATATCACCTCTCCAGCAAGTGATCAGAACTGAGCAGAGTCTGAGATGGCTGAAATGACAGAAGTAGACTTCAGAATGTGGATAAAATTAATCTTCACTAAGCTGAAGGAGCACATTCTAATGCAATGCAAGGAAGCTGAAAATTATGATAAAACATTGTAGGAGCTGACAGACAAAATAGCTAGTATAGAGAATAATATAAGTGACCTGATAGAGTTGAAAAACACAATACAGAATCTAAAAATGCAATCACAAGTATTAATAGCAGAATAGACCAAGCGGAGGAAAGCATATGTCTATTTTTATATGATATTTGTTTTTAATTTCCTATTATGAAAGATAAATCAGCATTAAGGCATCTTTTATTATAAAATATGATCAATCAACAACTTATTCAAAACATATATTATGCTAATGTCACTACCATATGTCCAGAGTTGTGCTTAGTAATATAAAATTTACAAACAAGTGGTAAGATATTATTTCCATTCTCAAAGAGTGTAATCAGGGACATAGACATGAGCTATCAAAAGATGGCTACAAGGAAGTGATATTAGTGAAGAGTTCCCTAGGAAGTTAGAGAGAGGAGCCATTCCTATAGCCATTCCTAAGTAGCAGTAAGTGAAAAGTTAATGGAGGTAATATATTTAAGCTAGAAATTCAGGAATATACACTTGACTCTTGAACAATGTGGTAGTTAGATGCATTATCCCCCATGCAGTTGAAAATCCAGATGTAACTTTTGACTTATCCAAAACTTAACTACTAATAGCCTCCTCTTAACTAGAAGCCTTCCTGGTAATATAAACTAGATGCACAACTATTTGATATGTTATATGTATGATATGCTGTATTCCTACAACAAAGTGAACTAGAGAAGATAAAATATTATTTAAAATATCATAAGAAAGATAAAATGTATTTACTATTCATCAAGTGGAAGTGCATCATCATAAAGGTCTTCATCCACGTCTTCATGTTGAGTAGGCTGAGGAGGAGGAGGAAAAGGACGGGTTGTTCTTGCTCTGTCAGGAGTGGCAGAAGTCGAAGAGGTGGAATAAATGCAAATGGGTCAGAAGTGTAACTTTACAGAATGCATGGTAATTTCTGTCTAACTTTTTTGCTTTTTCATTTCTCCAAAAGTGTTTCTAGATAGTACCAATCCTTCTTCCAGCATTTACTTTACTGAAGCAATGCTTCATGTAAGGGTCCATGTTGTAAAATAAGTTAAAGCAATCTTGAGTAACTGGAACCCCTCTGTCAGATTCTCTAATGCCAATGTGTTTCTGGTACTGCTTCTTACAAATCTGCTACCTCTTTGTCTGGTACTCATTCAGAAGTACTCATCTTCATTAAATTATCTTCTATTAATTCCTCTGGCATGGTGTGTATTAGTGGTTTAATTTCTCCAAGTCCTGAATGTTGAAATCCTTCACCTCCCGCCTTTTTTGCCATATCTACTGTCTATTTCATGATTTTTTTTATTGACTCTGTCATACATCCTGTGAAGTCATGCACAACATCTAAATACAGTTTCCTCCAACAGAAACATTCTGATTCAAGCTTGATGGCTTTCATGGCTTTTTCCTCTAACAAAGATGACATCTTCAATAATACAATTCTTCCAGACGTTCATGATGTCCTCTCTGTCAAATGTTTCTTCTATAGCAGACAATCCTTTCCATAAAGAACCATGTTTAACGACCCTTAAAAGTTCTTATGGCCTACTGATCTAGAGACTGAATTAGAGACTTTTTGTTTGGGGGCAAGTAGACCACTTCAACACCTTTGGTGTAGAACTCAAGAGAGTTGTGGGTGGCCAATGGCATTATTCAATTATTAAGAGAATGTTAAAAGGCAACCGTTTACTGGCAAGGTACTTCCTGACTGCAGGGACAAAGCCTTGATGGAGCCACTCCATAAAAATGTTTCTGATATGGCTTGGCTCTGTATCCCCAGCCAAATCTCATCTCAAATTGTAATCCCCATAATCCTCATGTGTTGAGGGACAGACTGCGAGGGAGGTGATTGGATCATGGGGGCAATTTCCCCCATGCTATTCTCATGATAGTAAGTTCTCATGAGATCCGGTGGTTTTATAAGTGCCTGGCAGTTCTTTTTTCACACTTGCTCTCTCTTGTCTGCTGCCACGTAAAATGTTCCCGCTTCCCTTTCTGCCATGATTGTAAGTTTCCTGAGGTCTCCCTAGTCATGTGAACTATGAGTCAACTAAACCTCTTTTCTTTATAAAATTACCCAGTCTTGGGTATTTATTTTAGCGGTATGAAACAGACTAATACAGGTTCTTATTGTCCAGGTCTTCTTGTACAACCAAAAGATTTGAAGCTGGTGTTTATGTTTTCCCTTCAGGGCTTCAGGGTTAACATATTTCTAGATAAGATCAGTTCTGGTCATAAACCCAACTGCATTTGCACAGAACAGTAGAGTTAACTTGTCCCTTCCTGCTTTAAATTCTGGGGCTCAATTCTCTGTCTTACTAATGAATGTCCTTTGTGGTAGTATTTTTTTCCAAAATGGGTCACTTTCCTTTACATTAAAAACCTGTTCAGGCAGAAATCCTTTCTTCTCAATGATTTTCTTAATGGTGTCTGAGAACTTTTCTGCTGCCTTCTCTTGGTTGGCTGAACCTTCTTCTCCTATTGTTGTAACATTTAAAAAAAAGCCAAATCTCTTTCTAAAATTATCAAACCATCCATTGCTGCTATTAAATTCCCCAGCTTTACATCCTTCACCTTTCTTTTTCTTTAAGTTGTCGTATAATGATTTCATTTTTTCTTCAATTATGATAGCGTCTATAGGAACAACTTTCTTATAGCAATCCTGCACCCACATAAAAGCTACATTATCAAAATGAGATTAAAAAAGTATTTTGCAATAAGTACAAGGTTTTCACTCCTGCTGGTGTAGCTGCAATGAAGATTTCACAAGTTTCCTTTTCTTTTTGAATAATTATCCTTATGCTGGATTTATATATCTTGAAATGGTGGACAACCACAGCTGCAGACCTCAATCTACAGTACCTATCAAGCAATTCAAATTTTTCCAGTAATGTTATGACTTTTTATGCTTCTTTGGAGCATTTCCAGCATCACTAGTGGCACTTCATATTGGTCCCATCGTTTTAGTCAAGGTTTATGGTATTGCACTAAAAATGATAAATAAGAACTACAAAATATCACCTTTTACTGAAATATGCAATTTACTGGACAGATGAACTGCTCATGCAGAGATTAATGTCACACAGCATTTTAAGCAGATACCCACAAAACTTCAGTTCATCACAACAGTAGCAAGAGAGGCTACAAAATCACTATAGTAGTACAGTATGTACTATAGTTAATTTTATGCAGTTATCATTTAATACTGCATCTTTACATTTGTTTACCTTTCTCTTGACTGTGCATGGCACCTTGTATGATCTGGAAGTGTTTATAGTGGAAGTTTAGACAACTTTTATCTTTTTATAATTGATTTATATATTTGTATATTTTATGGTAACAAATGACAAAACATACTAGTACCTACATATATTTTATGCAGTTATGATATACCTCTTTTTTTATATTTTTACACAACACAGTTCATGTGTGTTTTTTCAAATTGTTGCAAATCTCCCCCAAAATTTTCAACGTATTTATTGAAAAAAAAAAAAAAACTATGTATAAGTGAACCTGCCCAGTTCAAACCTGTGTTGTTCAAGAGTCAACTGTGTAAGAGCAGCTGAGATAAGGAAATTACTATAAAGTGTGATGGAAACAGTGTTGGCTTTATACTAGTGATACATGAATTTGGCTCCCTTTGCCCCTTGTTCAGGGGTGTAACTTTACTTAAATTACTTAATGTTTCTGAACATTAATTTTCTTATCTATTGAGTGAAGCTCATCATACTCACCTAGCATATTTGTTACATGAAACAGAAGTGATGCTTTCTACTTGGTACAGTTTCAGTATGGTAGCTATATTTAGGAGCTAGCCTAGAGACGGGAATGAGCACAGCATTGGTGGGAGAGGTGAGGAGAAGACTAAGGACATTCCAGGAGTCACGTGGCTAGCAGAAGATGGCAAAGTTGCAGTAGTAGGATACAGCCATAAGAAGATGGCTCTTTAAATCCAGGAATGGGGGCTTAGAAGACTAAAGAGAAATTTGGATTCTTGAGGCCATAATTGAGAAGAAGGTGGAATTGCTAGTCATAATGGCATGCAGAGTGAAATTCTATAGAAATAAATTAGAATCGGGAGTTTGAACCAAAATCTTTTATAACAATCTAGGTATTATAAAATAAAAGTAGGAGCAACATAAAGGTGGCATAAAGAGAAAGTAATGACCTTGGAATATTTACATTAAATTAATTAACATTGATTACTTTCAAAATTATTTAGAGCCATGACTAATGTTCAATAAATTATTTTTTAAGTTTTAAAAAATCACTCATCTTTGAAACCTATTGAAAACTACTAATGACATTTTGTTACATATTCCTTCAGGCCTGTGAGTACTTATACGTTAAAAAGACAATCATTCTCTCTGTACTGTGTTATAATGGCTTTTGTAATCATCAGACTGTTTCATATGAAAATAATAGATGTTGATGACATTAGTTCTGCATAACTACAAGGTCTGAAGCATGAGAGGATGGAGGTGATTAACTAGAAGTTGCAAAGGGAATTCAAGTGGGGTGAGTGTTTGTGGAGACTCTACATAGAGATTTTCTATAGACACTTGTAATTTGGGAACATTCACTTTGAATCCTCAGGCTGGGTTTTGTATTTATGAGGTGAGAGGTTCAGAGTAGAAGACAAAGGAAAGAGAGTTCTTCAAACCCGAGAAAAAGGAATACTTATACGTTGTTGATGGGAATGTAAATTACCTCAGACACGGTGGAAACTAGTTTAGAAATTTCTCAAAGAACTTGAAACAGAACTACCATTCAATCCAGCAATGTAATTACTGGGTATTTATCCAAAAGCATTCTACCAAAAAAAAAAAAAAAAACCCACACACACGTGCACTCATATGTTCATCACAGCACTACTCACAATAGCAAAGACATGGAATCAAGCTAGGTGCCCATCCATGGTGGATTGGATAAAGAAAATATGGTACATCTACATGATGGAATACTATGCAGCTATAAAAAGAATAAAATCATGTCCTTTGAAGCAAAATTGATGCAGCTGGAGGTCGTTATCCTAAGCGAATCAGTGCAGGAACAGAAAAGCAAATACTGCAAGTTCTCAGTTATAAGTGGGAGCTAAACATTAGATACTTATGGACATAAAGATGGCAAAAATAGACACTTGGGACTACTAGAGACGGGAGAGAGAGAGGGGACAAAGGGTTGAGAAACTATTGGGTGATATGCTCACTACCTTGGTGATGGGATCATGTGTACCCCAAACCACAGTATCACACTACATACCCAGGTAACAACCCTGCACATGTACCCTTTAAATCTAAAATAAAAGTTGAAATTATTTTTTTTAAATGAGCATAAGAAAAAAGAAAAGAACTGAGAACAACTTCTTGGAAAAGCAAAATAACTAGTGAAGAGAAAAAAGGTGTTACCAGAAAGATCAGGGACTACAGTGTGCCAGCCTCCCAAAGTGGAGACACTTTCAGGAAAAAGTGGGAATGTCAGGAGTCAGTATCAATATCTCAGAAAGGTCATGGTGGTAAGATGAGTGAGACAAAGCCAATACATATGACCAAAAACCCTGTCATCCTGTGAATGTTTGGAGAGCATTTTCAGTAGAGTGGTGGAAACAGAAATGAGTTTATAGGAATTAAAAACATGTATCAATCATAAGTGAAGAAAATGCACAAACTACTTTTGTGAGGAGTTTGTTGTCAAAGGGAGGCCAAAAATGATATTCTTGTATGTAGAATCAAAGAAATATTTTTACTGTCTTCATGTTTATGATAGGGTGAAGTATTCCATGAAGAGGAGGAGCAAGGAACCAACACAGAGAGATATTAATTAAGAAAGAACTGTCCCAGATATAAGAAGTGTTGGAATACATGCTCTAGGTGGAGGAAATTTTTTTAATTAAGAGGAAGAAAAAATTTCCCCAGAGTTTTATGGGAATAATGGAAAGATAAATTAAATTAAAGCTGAGTATTTATGAAGAAGTACTGCTTGGTAATCTTTTCTTCTAAATCCTCTTCCATAAAGGTGACCAATAACATATTTGTTGCCAAATCCGGAGGATGGTTTTCTTGCTTATTATGACCCCTCAGCAATATTAGACAATGTTTTCCACCTCTTATTTCTCAGAAAAAGAAAAAATCCTTTCTTTGGCAAAGCTAAATCATTTAACCTACAACTGTTAAAAATAAAACAACAAAAAATGACTATGCTTTTAAATACTGGAGCAATAGTATAACAATTATTTATTTTTAGCATAGCATATTGTTGGACACTAAATTTATTTTTTTTTCTTTACCCCTTTATAAAAATTGTGGCAAACATGACATGCATTTGAAGTAAAAATAAAGATATGAAGACAAATTTCTAAATTTCATGTTTTATTTGGGAAGAAAGAATAGCAATTCATGGCATACCTGCAGACTAGGTGGTCGTTGATTATGTCTAAAGAACAAAGACAAGATTAGAGGATTTATTAAGAAAGGAGAAATTTTATGTATTGCTTTTCGAGAAAGTTTAGCCAGCTCCCATTGGTGAGTGACAGAGGTGGACAAAATTAGTCCTAGAGTTGCAGCATGTTATCTCAGAAGCTATAGATAAAACTGGTTTCAGGTTACAACAAGCAATTCCAGCAGTCAAGTATGTGCGGAGAATTATATTCTTGGAGCCCTGTGTTGTGCCCTGAGTGTTTTCTCCCCCTGGCTTTTCTAGACTTTGTTTTAGTTGAGTATGACAAGAATGACCCAATTTAGATTATCAGCTTTCACATTTCCCCCCTTTTGATCAACATCCTTATCTGAAAGCATCACTAATCAATCATTTTACAGTTAGGCTTAATTGTCCCTTGGTGCCAAGATGAACCTGTCCCAGTTGTCTCTGTCCCATGTCTGGGGAAATGTTTAGGGTCATTAGAGACTTAGGCCACATTTAAGTAACAAATGGGCCAGAAATAAAAATGTTCTCAGGGAAGATTTGGCTGGAGCCCAGCATCAAATTCCATTTTATCTGTCCCTAGGCAGACATCATCAATCATCTTGAGGTATTGAACTAATATTATCCTGTTGGAAGAGTTGGCTTTACAAAGATTAGACAGGCAATAGGAGCAAAGCTTAAAAATTATCATACAAAAAACAATCAGTAAACATATAATAAATTCAGTTCGAATAATAGTTTGAAAGCTTAAACCTAATTCTGAAGGTAACCAACAAA
Source organism: Hylobates moloch (assembly GCF_009828535.3). Lineage (NCBI taxonomy): Eukaryota > Metazoa > Chordata > Mammalia > Primates > Hylobatidae > Hylobates > Hylobates moloch. The sequence continues at coordinate 141,004,847 of NW_026652277.1, read as the reverse complement.
ACATGTCTAAAAGTCTAGACGTAGTCTGGTGAGACTTGTTATAGCCACTGAGTAGTAGTTTATAACTGGGTTGAATTAAAGCAGAGAATACCAACTTTACCAAAAGGATTACCAGTACAATTTGAACAAAAAGTTGTGACAGGGATATTGTCAGAGCTGCTCACAATATGGATTAAAAGGATTTCTTAGGTCAAGATATGTCAAGTTACCAACAGAAGCTACTGACTGAAATTTTAATTATGCCATTATCTAGTCAAATGAAAAAGGCAGCCTTGAGGGGTGTAAGAGTCTCATAATAATATGGAATCTTGTTCCAACATCTCAAGAAAAGTTGTTTCATGTGGAAAACAGCAACTTTTTGTCCTAGTTTGTAGTTCGAATGTCTTTGGTCATGGCATCAGGCGGTTTTGTGAACTTTCTGTTTCATATACCAGACATGAGAATTGTTCTTTAGAACTTGCCTAGCATTACCTTATAGGGCTTTAAGGAGAGAACAGTTCTCATTTTACCACGTTTTATGGAAGAAAGTTGAATTGGAGGAACCTAGAATAATTTAAGACCTAGTCTAGCCTATAGATAGATAGCAATAACTCAAAAATGATATATAGAGTTACAATGTAATAACAGGTGTATTATAGCTTTTCTTTGTAAACATATTTTTAATTGATCATATAGAAACCCTGGATTTAAAAACTCTTGAAGCTAGGAAACCAAACCAAGGCAGACTTTAGAGTTTACTTATTGCCTTAAGGTTCCTGGGTATTCCAGGAAATGACAGTTTTTATTTACTTATTGTAAGAGTGAGAACTCTTGAAGTCAGGAATTTTGGACATATTTTAAAATGTGACATTTTAATCGAAGCCTTGGCACCTTGGTAGTATAAGCAATGTTTTCAATTGTATTTTGCTGTAAAGAGAGAGCAGATTTTATTGGACTTTTGTAAATAACCATATTGCCATAAAAATATTTGCAAATAGTTTTTAAATTTTTGGAGAAATTAAATAAGAAGAAAAATGTTTTTATCTTTGTTTACATAACTATATTTTACGAAATTGCTTAAGAAAGACTTTTTTTGAAATCTGGAAAGCAAAGCATTTAAGTAAAGGACCAATAATATTTTAAATAACAGTCATAAAAACATCATCTTTACCAGTTATTTAATGTTATATAATCAGCTTATTTTTCAGCTTAATCTCTATTAGCAGTTTCATGGATCCATCAGTTTCTTTATGGACAATTTTATTTGGTCCATTGATTTAAAATTATCAGAAACCTGTGTTTAATGCTGTGCACCGAAAACACAGTTTTTTGTCAAACAATCTTCAAATAAAGTAAATAAGTTAACACAAGAGAAAAAATATGTTTATAAAAAAAAACTTGCATAAGTAATATGCAATCATTTATCTTACTTTTATATTAAGAAAATTAGGCCGGGCGCGGTGGCTCATGCCTTTAATCCCAGCACTTTGGGAGGCCGAGGCTGGCAGATCATGAGGTCAGGAGATCCAGACCATCCTGGCCAACATGGTGAAACCGCGTCTCTACTAAAATACAAAAAAATTAGCCGGGTTTGGTGCAGCATGCCTGTAGTCCCAGCTACTTGGGAGGCTGAGGCAGGGGAATCCCTTGAACCAAGGAGGCGGAGGTTGCAGTGAGCCAAGATCGCACCACTGCACTCCAGTCTGGCAACAGAGCAAGACTCTGTCTCAAAAAAGAAAAAAGAAAGAAAGAAAGAAAAGAAAAGAAAATTAATATTCATATACAAAATTTTCACAGTTCTGTAACTGCATTTCTAACTGTTAATCAACTTCTTTATATGGTTATTCTGTCTGCAAAACACTTCCTTAAAATTGAACTCAACATCTCTTCCATTTTCTTTTTTCTTTTGTTCCTTATCTCATGGAAGTCATGACTTGCCTTTCAGTTACATTGGCTTAAACTTCTGAGTCATTTACAACTCTTCTTTCTGTTTCAGAACCCAGCATCCAAGTAGGCACGAAGTTATGTGTCTCCCAAATTTATTCTCTCCATTTTTTTATTCTTCTGGTTAAAATCTGTTTTTTTCTGATTCTTATTATCTCTTCCCTGAATAAATATACAAACTCATTAACTTATTATCTTGTTTACATTTTCTCTTTAAAGATCTACCACAAGCCTATGCTACTTATCTTTAAAAAATGGACATCTGTAGGGAACAGTGCTAGGTTACTGTCATTCATTGTCATTATATTATACTGCCCTCTACATATTTATTTCCATAGTTTCTACTTGTCTAATCCACCACAACCGTCACCAGAAGCCCACATAGACATTTAAAAACCATTACCAGTTCTGTGAATTTTTCTCTTCTCAATGTCTTTTGAATCTTCCCCTTTCACTCAATCCCTCACTAAAAACATCCTATTTATTCATCTTACCTCGAATTTCATCAACAAACTATCCCACCTGCCGGTGACTTCCTAGCGGTAAACATGTCTTTATCCTTGGTCTGTTTGCACGTTTTCTTCTAATGTATCATGTGGTATTCATGTCGTTTGTTGCATAGATTTCTTCTAACCTCGTGTCTTAGCTCCTATATTATCTGTTCTGTGAGTTATGTCTTCAATTTCTAAGGCAGAAAAAAATCTTTCAAAAGCCACTATAGCCACAGCAGGTCCAACAACATTATCTTTATGGAAAGGAAATCATTGGTTAATAATTTTTTTAAAATCTGTTTTTGACATGTTTCTTGACTTTATGATATATACCACATGCAGAGGCAGTGTTCTGTGTGTAAAAGATCAATGAAGACAGAAAGATGTAGAGGAAGGAGCTCTAGGACAATTGATATGGAGTGGTTTACATCATCATTTAACTTGTAAGTAATTTGACATCATGATTTAACTTCAAAGTCTCAGCTTCTTTAAAATGGAATTACTGACAGTATATTCCATGCCAATCTATCAAATTTATTGTAAAAATTTAGCAATGTAATGCATATCTAGATGTGACATAATGAAAATGTCTAAAAAAACTATAAACATATAAAATATATCAATAAAGTAAGTGAAAAATATAAGAGGTTACAATCTATACAGTTACTATTTAAAGTGTGATCCAAAGAACAACATCAGCATCACCTAGCTGCTTGTTAGAAATATAGAATCTTAGGGCCCATCAAGAACTGATGAATAAGAACTCGCATTTTAACAAGATTCCTAAGTCATTTATATGCACATTAAAATTTGAGATGCCTTGTTCAAAAATTTATAGACATTCAGTACTGCCCTTATCTCCCAGAAAGAAAAACAGCAAGCTTCTCTCTTGCCACAAACTTGGCTAATTCAAAATGGATGTGTTTGGTCCTATTTTTGTTGACGTTTCAGTGTTTTATTCACTTATTCCATTATCCCTATCTGTTGAATGACTATGCACCAAGCTACTGTATGATTGCTTGCTAACAGTGAGGTCTCCGCCATTCCTGAGCACTGGTTGGCATCATCCACCCACTCACTTGATGGGTGATTTCTGGACTTTGGTCATCCTAAAAATGACTAAAAAAGACAACTGTTCGTTTATTCTGACACTGAATATGCAAAGGATCACTGGCTTACCTGTGTGTTTATTTGAGCTTAAAAGAAATAAATAAACCCATATTTAGCTAGAAAAACATGTATATCAAGGGTAAACTGCCTTTATATTTTACCAATTGGCTAAAAATTTTACATAATGGGTGAATGACTTACTCAAAGAAAAACAGTATGCATTGATACTCATCAGTCACCAGAGTCTCTTTGGCTCATATCACTTAAGAAACTTCTAATTGATTATTTAGTTTATACCTGTCATCAGTAGAATAAATATAATATCTATTTAAAAGTTACCATAGTGATCCTGCAAGAGAAACATATATATATATAATATAATATGTAGAATTATACATATTATATGTAAAATTGAATTTTTATCATGCATTAGGCTTTGCTAGCCTTTAAGGATGTGTAGGTGAATAATCTAAACACTCAAGAAATGTATCAGTGCAAAGATCATTAAACGGTTAATATCTGTGATGACTGATAAGAAATACTACATAAATATACACGCAGACCCCCATATGAATTTTTCATTGATGAGTTGGCAGTTGAATCAGTATTTCTATCATTGACAAAATGGTTTACTGAATAACCGCCGGATATTTTCATTCATATATATATATATATATATAATATATATATATATATATATACACACACACACACACACACACACATAAATATATATATGTACTGGGAGGTTGGTTTATTACAAGAAAACTTACAATAAATTGAGAAAGTTCTAATGGTTTTAACCATGTTAGTTCAAGGACATTTATTGAGTACTTACTAAGCCAGATCTTGGAAAATTTAAAAATAACGAATATTGGCGGAGCAATCAATCAATTAATTAAGAGAATTCATTTATATACATGTATAAATTGATTTCATAATGTAAAATCATAAATTGACATTAGGTTTCATTATTTTGCCCAAGCTATAGGCAGGGAAGTGGACTCGCAAAGATCAATTGGATGTTCAGCTTACAAAGTTGTTAGATGACCTGGCTTCTTTCAACTTATCTTTTTTTTTTTTTTTTTTTTTTTGAGACGGAGTCTTTCGCTTTCGCCCAGGCTGGAGTGCAGTGGCGCAATCTCGGCTCACTGCAAGCTCCGCCTCCCGGGTTCAGGCCATTCTCCTGCCTCAGCCTCTCCGAGTAGCTGGGACTACAGGCGCCCGCCACCATGCCCGGCTAATTTTTTGTATTTTTTTAGTAGAGACGGGGTTTCACCGTGGTCTCGATCTCCTGACCTTGTGATCCGCCCGCCTCGGCCTCCCAAAGTGCTGGGATTACAAGCGTGAGCCACCGCGATCAACTTATCAATGACCTTACTCACATGGCCAACTTGATTTCAAGGACATGAGAGAAAGATTTACAGTGTCATAGATAGTTATCTTTTACTTCAATTTAACCTTTAAAGCAGTGTTATATTCCTCTTGTCAACATATCCTCCATATTATTTCGCTACAAAACATAGAACTTGAAAAATACCACTACGATTCTATTCTCAATATAAACAGAGATGAATGGGGTAGGAGGAAAGGGGGGAAATTTGGAATTGTGGGCTATTTTGAATTGGAAACCTAAAGTAAAGCTAAGATAATAAACGTAGATGCTATCAGAACAATAGACTCTATATTCCTTAGAGCAGAAATTTTTGTAGGTTCATTTCATGTATTTCTTGTGCTAGGAACAGTTCCTGGCACACAGTAAGAGCTCAGTTAATGTCTCTGAATGATCAAGTGCAATAAGATATGTAAGTTATGTAGTAAAATGGACCTGGAAGCCTGTTTCTTAATTCTTTAAAAGGGGAAACTGACTTCGTGGACATAATGGTAAGATATTTCTTTTAAAATGCTTATTGGTTCTGGACACAAAATAAACATCTAATATTTTAGTTATATATTATACTAATAAGTACATGAGACAACTTTCTAGAATTAAATGTTGCTACATCTTTCAAAATCTGAATAGAACACTATTATTGGCCATTTAGCTTACAAAACTAAAATTAATTTTTATTTCATGTGACTTGAGTGCTATGGTCTTGAATATTCTTCTGATTGAATTTATCTTCAGGAGCTTAGAAGAACTATTTCTTAGCCAATTTAATAGTCAATCAAGTGTAGTCTCATTAATAGCTTCTGAAGCAGTCTATGACAGGTACAATTTTTCTCAGCTGATTTAAAATCTCAGAGAAATTCATTCTCTGTGGATCCTCAGGAAATATACACATCCTCTCTTCCAAAAGAAAAAAGACAGAAGGATGATAACTTCATTAAAATTACTAAAGATTACTTATGCATATCCTGTAAACAAAGTGTTATTGACCACTATTCAGATAATCTTGTTAATCTTCAATTGTCTGTATTTTAGACTCCTCCAAAAGCCATAATTTGAACTTTTTGAGCTTTATGTTCTTGCTTATGTACTTCATGGGAATTTAAAAATAATGTTCTTTTCTTTCTTTTCAAAAATAAATTACTGAAAATCTTCCTTCCCAATTTCAACCCAAACTAAACTTTAACTCAGGAAGGTGGCAGTAATGAAATTTAAACTGCATGTTTTAGAGTGGTACAAGCCATTCACTAGAGAAGTCCTTATTACTTACCACATAGGAAGCAGATGCTGTGGTTCTTCTAAATTAAAAGAAAAACTTGGAAGCTTTTTAAACACTTGACTGTTAAGACATCAACTGTATTAGAAAGGATTCTGTTTCTAAGCTAATTTGTAAGTTCCTCTGATAGAATGTTCAGAAATTTAGAAGAAACAAGTTTTCTCCATGTGAACATATTGCTTAGTTTATATCTTCTTTGCTTTTCTAAAATATTAGTTTTTCATTATTTGAACCTATTCTCAATCTCCTTTTTTCATTCTCTCATCCAACCATGCTTATATACTATTTTTAATGCTCAATGTATTAACTAGTTTTTAAAACAATGCTCTTAGCTCATTTTTTTTCTATTTTCCCATTTAGTGGATTAATATAATAGAATTTATGTATGAATAATTTTCTCAAGTCTATCATGAAGTGCTTCACATTGGTGAGATACTTAAAAGAGGCTTGATACTTAGTAATTAAATTATATTCCAGAGGAAGGTGTTTCAGAAGCCTCTTGTGGGCACCTGTATGACGTCTTCCCTTTGCTTTTACTTGCTGCTCAAATTTGACACTCAATAACCCAAAACATCTTAAGAAAGAAAAATAGGACTATTTATTTGAGTGTAGTGGGCAAGTAAAGACATAATAACTACCCATCTCTTCTATTCTCATTTCCTTGGTTTCAGAACAAAATATTCTCAAGCCCAGGTGCTGATATGGATGTGACAAATAGCAAACCTGAGAGAAATAATGGTTCCTTTAAGGTCCATGCTTGACTACCTTAGCCATGTCCATCAAGATTCAGACATTTTACTGTGCTTTCCTTCTCACAAACCCTTCACCCCCTTCCTATGCCCTAACCAATATCCTGACATTCTAAACAAGAATAGGATCTCCCAGGTCTTACATCATAGTAGGGGCCCATTTCTTATTGTCTCATTTTTTTCCCCAAGACCCACCTAAAGGATCAGGATATGATGGGGAGGTGATTAGGATGACAGAGTTTAATAAATCTTAACAATTAAAGCATGCTGTGCAAGAGGGTACTAATCAATAGAAAATTATCTCCAATGCATTTTCTATTCCAGACCAAAACTATCCAATAGTCACACCTAAACATGGCATAATTTTCTCCATTTGTTAGGTGAAGTAATTATAACCAACATTAATGATAAATCTCATATATAAACTTATACATGTTTTGTTTTCACATATCCCAAAGCTAGATGACCATGATATAATTTTTGAAAAATCTCCTATGCGGAGAGAAAAAGTAGTATTTCCTTTAATGATATGTTTCAGTAAAGGGTTGCAGAGTAATTCTCTTTTTTGCAACACCTTCCCCAATATTTTAGCAGTATTTTGATGAATTGTTAGCAGAAGTGTATTTGGAGTGTAAATTTCTCAATAAATAAATTCCCCATTTTATATGGTGTTGTCACTCGTTTATTAAAGACAATTATGGTTTATCATGTGTGACAATGTGCAAGTGCTAAGAATACAAAGATGATAGCTGCAGTCCCCTGCCTAGTGAAATTCTTACTTTATCTGGGGAGACAAATGAGTAAATGATTACAGATTACTGCAATTACAATGTAAAGGGATGGTGACTTACATAAGATGTTGAGAGTACAAATTATCTCTAACCCTTGGTGGAAGGAGGTCAGGAAAGTCTTCCAGAGAAAGATGAAGAGTGAGCTGAGTCTTAGTAAATGGGCATGGTATGGTGAAATGTAGCAAAAAAGAGAAAGGACATCTGAAAAGGAAAAATGATATATTTGAGGCTATAATGAAGGCAGAAATGGAGGAAGAAATAAACAAGTGGGGTCATACTCGAGATATCTTTACAAAATAGAATCAACAGGACTCTATGGACAATAGAGATGGCTAGTTTCATTATTAGAACCTAGTCTCAATTGCTTGTTTTTCTTTCGTTTAACTAACCATGCTTATGTACTATTTGTAATGCTCAATATATTATCTGGTTTTTAAAACAATGCTCTTAGCTCAAATTGTTTTTTTTGTTTTTCAAGTTCATGGATTAATGTAATGTTTATGTATAAAAATATTTTTCAAGCCTGCGATGAAGTTATTCACACTTGTGAGTATGGAGAGGAATCTTAGAAGACTTCTAACCTTCTGGTTGGAAGAGTAGGTGAAGTATGGTATCATTTACTAATATAGGAAACGTGAGGATGACGAAATAGTATATCATGAATTCAATTTTGGATTTAAGTTTGAATTTCCTGAGGTATATGCACTTTGTTTCAGAAGGTTAGATATGTGACTCAGTAGTGGGAAAGGTCCATTTATCCCTTGATATTCTATTCTTCTCCATATTTTCAAGAGAAATTTGTGATGTCTGGAATGGATATGCCCTTTGCATGGCCTTTGAAGGAAATATACCTAGCATTACATTTCAACCAAATCTTACTTCTGTGGCTATGATCAGAATTAAACTCATCCATAAGAATTCAGTTTCAATTGATAGGTAAACCTGATTGGCAAAAACTTCTTGGGAGACTGAAGTGCTTAGCACGTACTAAATGTTTACTGAATGAATGCTTGGATAATTAAATAATCATTGTATAAGGTCAGTATTATACAAAGATCCACATTACAAAAAAAAACTTCCAAGTAGTGTTTCTGATTAATCATATCTACTTCTCTACTGGTTCTCTATTAACTTCCTCTAATCTTTCATGCTCGATCATGGTGCAAACAAAAATTTGCTACTAAACAGTCTCTTCAACATCACTTTAATCACCTTTGAACATCAAGAGGCAGAACCCAAAGGGTTTCTCACTACTCATTTGAGGCAAAATATGAGATAACTGTCTGAGATGAAAAGTGAGAACAGAATGGTCAACAGTAAGATGCTTGAATAACAACTAAAAATATTTCATAGAAATTATTGTAGTGCAGCCTCAAAAAAAACTTTAAAAATAATGGGTGCTTAGAAAACTTAGCATAATATATAGCCAATGCATACCAACTAGGATGAAAAAGTCGTATCAACCACAGACCCTGTTACAGATAATCTTGTTTAAAGAACTTTCCAAACACTCTCTTATCTTGCCCATTATTGCTGCTTTTAAAAATAAAAAACACCATAAATAATATTTCTACTTCTTATCTATCAGGTCATTTTTCTATCTATCCTGACATGAAGCAAAATTTTTTCCAGAAATTTGTTATAATTGTCAGAGACAATTCTTGCTTACCAAATGGCTTTTAAAAGACCAAAGGGAAATTTTCAAAGCATTTTCCATTTCTTTCCCTGATATTCAGCATTGTGTAAATAATATTAACACACATCATTATCTATGAAATCCCTAAAAACATATTTCCAAAATGAGATACCTAAAACCATATTATTTTATTCAATTAACTTTTTACAGCACATTTGATTAATGAAACTGCCTTTATATGAGAATACCTCTATAAGTAAGGAAGAAAAAAGAACATTTGTTAACTCTAATTCATATATAGCTCAGAAGGCATTTTCTCTGAGAGTCTTATATTATATTTTATATATTTAACATTTATATTTCCATTTTAATCTTGATAATTAAAAGTTTCGTGAATCTCAGAAAACGTGTCTCCGAATAATAATGACTTCAAGTAAAATGTAATAAAATTTCTAAACTGATTGAAGCATCCCATTAAAGTCCTTATGATATTTTCTTGCATCCCCCTAATGGTTTTCTTATTGAATATATGTGGTAGAAAGTTTAGATATTAATCTTCAAGTCAATTTAAATGGTAAAATGCCTGTCGGATTGTTCTTTCTGGCTAAGATGTATATCTACAGCAGAGTCAACCTCTGCTCTGTTCTAAGTAGTGGTAGGCATAGATATATCTGCATCAGAATCACTGGTCTTAAAAACAAGATTTGTTAATACGCCCTTAAAGTTAAACATGCTCCCACAGCAGAAAATCTATCAGGAGTTGAGTAAATAGATTTCTTAAAGAGCAGTAAACCCAGGAGAAAATAATGCTGCAACATTTCAGGTTGATTTTTATCTGAACTGCATTTCCCCATTAAGCAATTTACTCTTGAGATTTAAATTAATAAAATTTTAAAAGTTTTAATTTGCCATTCATTCATCTTTTTTTTTTCTGTTTAAGACACCGTCTTACTCCATCACCCAGGCTGGAATGCAGTGGCACCATCTCGTTTCACTGCAACCTCCACCTCCTGGGTTCAAGTGATTCTCGTGTCTCAGTCTCCTGAGTAGCTGGGATTATAGGCATATGCCACTACACTCGGCTAATTTTTTGTATTTTTAGTATAGATGGAGTTTCGCTATGTTGGCCAGGTTGGTCTCAAACTCCTGGTCTCGAGTGATCCACCTGCCTCGGTCTTCCAAAGCGCTGGGATTACAGGCATGAGCTACCACGTTAATTGATAAATAATAATCGTGTATATATATGAGGTACAATGTGATGTTCTGATTTATGGATGCATTGTAGAAAGAGTCAATCAACTTAATTAAGATACCTATCACCTCACCAATTTTTCATTGTTTTGTAATAAGAATATAAAAAATATTTTCTTTTGGCAATTTTAAAATATATAATACATTATAGATGCAGGGCAGGTGAGCCCCAAAGTGAAGCTTAGCCTGCAAGTGTTCTTGGCTTTGCCCAGGAAAGAATTCAAGGGCAAGCCAGAGGTACATAAAAATAGCCTTATTGAAAAGGCAGCATTACAGCTCTGGGGATGTTAAACTCTGTGACTGCTCCTGCAGAGCAGGGCTAGTCCATAGGCAGAGAGTAGCATCTCAGGGCAGTTTTGTAGTCATATTTATACCCACTTTTAATTGCATGCATATTAAGGAGCAGTCTATGAAGAAATTTCTAGGGGAGGAGTAGTCATCACTGAGTCACATGGAAAGGGGCAGTAACTCCTGGGTGTTGTCATGGCAAGGGTTAATTGACATGGCACACTGGTGGGCATGTCTGATTGAAAGCTGCTTTTGCCCTGGCCCTGTTTTAGCTAGTCCTCAATCTGGTCCAGTGTCTGAACTCTGCCTCTGGAGTCAAGTCCTGCCTCCTTCCTCATTTCCTGCCCCCTCAAAGATTAGATACTCCTCCTTAATCTTAAGTGGACTGCAGAAGGGTGAGATTCATTTTCTGTAACTGCTTCTTGCTGAGTTTATGGGAGTAGGCCCTGCCTAGCACTGGAGGAGTAAAAATCTCTAGATACCTACTGTAAGGGGCCCAGAAGCAGGACACTTCCATTCTCCAGGTCAGTAGATGGAATTGGTGGAAGCCTTGTGCCAGCACTGTTTTTACTTGGAATCGTGGTAATCTAAAACAGGGGTCCCAAAAACAGGGATTTCCAACCCCCAGGCCATTGACTGTTATTAGTCTGTGGCCTGTTAGGCCTGCACAGAAGGATGTGAGCAGTGAGCAAGCCAGTGAGCATTATTGTCTGATCTATACTTCCTGTTAGATTAACAGCAGCATTAAATCTCATAGGAGTGCAAACCCTATTGTTAACTGCATGTGCAAGGGATCTACGTTGCATGCTCCTTATGAGAATCTAATGCCTGATCATCTGAGGCGGAACAGTTTCATCCTGAAACCATCCCCCCTATCCACACCCCCCACCCCAGGCTGTGGAAAAATTGTCTTCCATGAAACCAGTCCCTGGTGTCAAAAAGGTTGGGGACCACTGATGTTGAAGACACAAACTTTACTAGGAGGTTAAATAAGCAAGTGCCAATATTAGTAACAAGATAGCAACCAAGTTCCTAGGAGAGGTAAAAACCAGGTAAGACTTGGGAAGGCATTTTGGATAGTTGGCCAGATATAGCTGGGGTCAGTGCCCTGGTTATATCTATGTAACCAGGTAGCTTTCTCACAGACCTTTTGAATGTTACTCTCAACTTGTCTACAGTTGTTAATATATGTGCAGCATGTTTTATTATTAACTTTACCAAATCCACTGTGTACAGCTGGTAAATAATCCAACACCAGTCTATTATCAAAAACTACACTTGCCAAAGGGTCTAAGGACACTTGAATTCCCTTTAATGCCTGACCTGTGTTGGTGACTAAGGTTTCTAGGGTTTGAATCAAGCTCCTTAGGATTGACTTATGGTAGACAAAGCCTCCCCAGGGTGCTGCTAGTCCTATCACTGCCTTGATTCCTGTCAGAATCAACCCTATTGCTAGCTTACTTCTGGTATTCTTGGGTCTTATGAAATAATAGACAGTGACCCCTGGGGGAACAACGCTGGCCAATGTACATTCACCTCTGTTCCAAGTTTTTGATGTACAGAGGAAAGCTACTCCTAAGACAACAGGTGACTCCCTAGGGAGTTCCTAAAGGTTACAGTGTTTGACTTCTTCCGTTCATGACCAGAAACAAAAATGAGCCTGGAGGGGGCACAAACAGAAGCCCTACAGGGTGTGATGTTTATCCTTTGCTTCCAAGTTGGGTCTATAGATATATATTTTCCCGGTTCCAATGGGGGTGGCCGGACAATCTTTATTTTTCAGAAGGGGGGTACAAATACCTTTCCAGACTAGGCAGTGATTTTTCCCTTGTATGTTGTGATCTGGAAGAATGCACCATATATGGTCTCCTAACTTACAAGTGGAATCCCATTTACCTTACTGCAGCCTTGGGAACTTGCCAACTATAGTTGAATCAAAGAATCACAGGGAAACTTCTGCTGTTGTGTCATTAACACAACAGTAGGTGCAAATGATAGACTCATTTGTGCACTGGAGATATAGATACACAATTTTTCAGGTCCAAGTAACAGTGGCAGGAGGATTCAGGTATAATCCATTAAGTGGGAAGAGTTCTATTTATCAAGTAAGGGTTTGAATATTTCAGCATCACCATGGTTAGTGAGGTCTGGGGTAAAAACCAGGTGAGATGTCGGAAGTGAGACTTGTAGTGAGTGATTTTCCAGGTAAGCCATAAGATAGACCTCTCTAGCCTGGGAATGTTGATGACAAATCCAGCAACTGTGAAGATGATTTCCTGATGCAATAATTGTTGAAATATCTACTATAGAGTTATGTTCCCACCCATACTGGATCACAGTAACTAGGAGAGCAAACAGGATGAACAGTGACATCGTGATTCAGCTAGGCCTTAACATGGCCTTTATGCCCAACAAAGACAAAAGAGATGTTTCCTAAGAGATTGGCTAAAGTGATACAAAAGAAGTATTACAATCAGGAAGAAGAGAAAAATTTTAGCTCGCATTCCCACCCGCAGCATCATGTTACCACTTCTGGCTGAGACGTTGATTCTTGAAATAGCAGAGGTCCCCCAAAGGTTCACAGATGTAGGTGGTGGTGTCCCCTTTTTGTACCTGTGACTCATAAGACATAGGTTAATCCTGGACAGATGTACTCAGCTAGGTATTCCCTGAAGTTTAACAGCAGAGGGGGTACTCAGTGACACCTGATAAGGGCCCTTCCATTTTGGTTGCAGTTGATCTTCAGGGGATTCTTCTTTCCAAGTTTTAGCAAAAGTAAGTCTCCTGGTTAACCAGGGGAGCTATCTTTCCTTTCTGAAGAAGGGTAATATTTTATTTTTGTAGTGGAGAGCATTTTGAACCTGACCTAAATTCCAAAAGGGAGAAGTGAAGTTTGTATAGCCTTTATTGACATTATTCAATAATGACTGCAGAGCTAGGATTGTTAACAGGCTAAACTATATAGACAAAGATGATACGAAGATTTCAGAATATTTTTTCTCTATGGGCACATTTGCTAAAATCTGCTAGCTGTTTTTCTAGCTTCTAAATATCTAAAAAGATTTTCTTTTTATTATTTTCAGAACAAGACATAGTGAAACCAGAAAAGACTGTTTCTCATGGTAAACCAGGTATTTTGCAGGTGGTATTTGTAGTCTCAAATAACCTCTCAATGCTCTAATTTTAGCAGAAGGAAGAGTTTAGAGTCAAGTCTAAAGTTATTTGGGACTATTCATGTCTTAACAGGACTAATTTCCTCATTTGATCTAATAATAAAGCAGTTTCTGTGATATAATTAAGCAAATTATGAATTTTGTGAATAAATTCATGAAAGTTGAGTTTCTTACTTGTATTTGGAAAGTTTACTTTTTTCTACTTTTACAACGAAAATTCTAAATCACACATAATATATAGGCTTTAGGGCACTCTTGATTGGTTTTTGATATATTTATCTTATATTGTAGAGGTAGTTATAGAGTTTAATATAAATATAACACAGAAAGTTTCTTTATGAATGAATTAATATAGTAATTTGACAAATACCTGTTAAAACATGTTAAATCTATTTACAGACATGTAAAGATCAGAAAGATTATTAAATGATATTATTTCACTATTGATCACTGTTAATCATCTTAGGAAGAAATTTGGTATAAAAGAGATTAGACTTATAGAGCGTATATATAGAACTTATATATATAGAACTATATGTAGTTCATTGTAGACCTCTGACTATTGAAAAACATATCAATTCTGAAGCTGAGCCTGTAGATGCATACTCCCATCCTCCAGTCTCTGCCTCTGTTGTCACACGGTATTCTCTCTGTGTGTCTTCATATTACATTCCCTCTATGTTTGTCCATCTCTGTATCTCTTTTCTTCTTTTGATCATAACGCTAGTCATGTTGGATTAGGGCCCAGGCTAATGATCTCATCTTAACTTAATTATAACTGCAAAATCTATTTCCACACAAGGCACATTCATAAGGTACTGGGCATCTGGACTTCCACATTTATTCTGGGAGACAGAAGTCACCTTCTAACAGGTAGATAGTATAAAGAGAAAGCAGAATAACTAGAGAGATGTTATGTGAATGCTGAAGAGATTGATATAGGACATGGCATGTGGAAAACTAACTCTGAAAACCAAATTTTATAATTGGACAGCTTTGTGGGAATAGGCAGTTGTCCTGTATTTATCACAACTTAGTTTTATAAATAGCAGAACTATTAAGGCAACATTTTCTTAATCTGGTTGGGCTTTAAGAGCACAACTGAACACACTTATTTCCACACAATTGTACGTGTGTTTTAGGGTTTTTTGGTGTTTCCATTCATGTTTCTTAGAGGATTGTGTCAATACTTGTGTTAGATTCTCAGAAAGAAATATGACTATGTATTATCCTTTCCAATACCACTGGAGAGAATCTCTATAACCTTGATTTTATCCTTACGTTTAGCCAGAGCACATAGCTATGTCCCTAAATCACATTTACTGGGCCAAAAGTGACTTTCCTCTTATTGAACTGTGCTTTGTATTGTATCTCTGGTGCATGTTAAGAGCAGTAGGTGGAGTTCTATAAAAGCCATTACACATTTAGGGTAAAAATATTGCTGAGGCTGTTATTTACATTATACAGCCTTTTGTTCTGAGAACCCAGGAAACAAATTTATCTCAGTTATCATTACCAGTGATTACTCTGCTTCTCTTAAACAAAGTAAGTATTTACATCTCAAGAACACTGTAAATGGTTTAACATTTGTGCGTTTTGTTTTCACCTGAATATCAGAAAGATGAGAGATAAATTTGCAACCCAAGTCAAAGAAACTATACAGTAACTGTAACATGTATTTTGTGTTCTAATACAATTCCTAAATTTATATACTTTTCTACATTCATTTTTTGCTCAATTTCTCAATTTTTACCTTGTTTTACTTATTTATCTAATGAACAAAAAAAGAATGAGAGCCTATCTTATCACCATGTATTAGGAATTGCACCAATTCCCTGCATTCAGTGATAGATACACAAGACCTCTGTCCTCAGATATTTCACAATGTAGAAGAGAAGGCATTCACTTAAGTTGATACGTGCAATAGATTATGATTAACATAATGATAAAGAGATCTACCAAGTAATATTAGCACATAAAGGGAGTAAACAATTCCACTGCATCAGAAAAAGGCTTCTGAGAAAGAGACAGCTAAGCTAGGCCTTAAGCAGAGGTTAGTCAAAAAAAAAAAGAAAGAAAGAAAGAAAAGAAAAGAAGAGGAACGAAAAGAAAATAGTGAGGGGACTAAACTCTGATGATGAAAAAAGTCAAAGAACGTCTAGATAGACACTATATGTGGATAGGAAGATTCGAAATTATGAAGGTGTTAGTTCTTCCCAAATTGACCTATAGAGTCAATGCAATTATGGAAAATTCCCAGAAAATTATTTTGTGTGTGTTGACAAACTGAATATAAAGTTTATGTGGAATGGAAAAAGATCCAGAATAGCGAACATGGTACTGAGGACAAAGTTGGAAGATTGACACTATTGAATTTCAAGGCTTAAAAGCTTTAGAATTCTTTCCATTTTTTCTTTCCTTGGCCTCAAGTAGTTTCTTTGTGTGTATATGCTGTTCAGTGCTCTTCTGATGACTTAATGGCACCTTCCACACATCTCCAGAACTCCCTTCCTCTTCTCTGCTGCTCTCTACTCTACCTTACTCTGATCTGTGATCACTGACTGCTTTGGCCTTTCCAGACTCCCAGCTCCATCTTACAAGCTCCATGATTTGCCTAGGCTGAGTTGCTAGGCAACTCATTGCTGCATTAAGGCCTTGTAACTTTCTCCAAGCACTAAACGGAAGCAATCACAGAGTACATCTCATTTGTTTCCCATCACTAAAGTATCACTGTTCTTTGCTGTCTGATGTTCAGTATCTTTAAAACCATTGTTTTATATGTTTTGTCTGTTTTCCTTAATTTCCAGTATGAAGAGTAATTAGACCCCTGTTATGTTATCTTTGCTAAAAGAAAAAGTCACTAGGACAGTTTTGAAATTAAAAGAAGGCAGTATTAATATTTATCCCATTACAGTAGAGCATACATAGTATGTTTACCTTCCCCAAAAGCCAAGTGAACAGGAATTTAAAAAGAAAGGGAAAGTGATCAATATGGTTGAATGTGTTCATTAGTCTTGGAAAGTAATGGGAAATTGGTGACCAGAGAGACTAATACATAGAATGGTGGAGCTAGAAACTAGATTATAGTGAATTAATGATGAAGTGGGAGTGAGAAGTAGAAAAAACAAGTAAAGATGATATTCCTTAAAAAGTTGAGTTGAACAGTGATGGACAGGCACTAGATGGCATTTGTAAGAAAACAGAATCAGAGAAAAATGTTGACTATTCAAATATTGGTTGATGCAAAACAGAGAGAAAATTAAAACTGACTATGAATAGAGCAGAGGCTGACAAAATGGCCCACAGACTGGCCACTAGTTTTTATAAAGTTTTATTGGAACACACTCATATTTATTTACATTATTATCTATGGCTACTTCTATATTCACACAAATGAAGAATTGTGAGAGACCATATGTCCTAAAACCTGAAAATATATGCTATCTGACTGTTACAGAAAAAGTTTGCCGATCTTGCACTAAAGAACTTAGCCATAAGTTACACATTCTATAGAATTTTGACAAAAAAGGATAGGTGGGGTCTATATTGTTTGATTTTTATTTTCAAATATATAATATCATATTTAATAATGTCAATTTAATAAGAATTGTATGACTCAGCCTTTAATAATTTTTTTACTTTTTTCTAGGCAAAGAAGTCAAGCCTAAACCTCCACGTATGTTATACGCATGCTCCATAAACAAATACGTACATATGTACATACATACATAAAACAAATCTTAAATGCATGCTGTTATTTATCTTGATTTCATTACCAAAATTTTCCTTTATCCTTTATTCACTGGAAGTATCTTTCCTTACCTTGTCATTAAAAATCTCAGCTCACATTTCCATTATTTTCTCAAAAAAAATTTTTTTGAGGCAGAGTCTCACTCTGTTGCCCAGGCAGTGGGCAGTGGTGTGATCTCTGCTCACTGCAACCTCTGCCTACCAGGCTCAAGTGATTCTTGTGGCTCAGCCTCCCCAGTAGCTGGGATTACAGGCACGCACCAACACACCCGGCTGGCCTCCCAAAGTGCTAAGATTATAGGCATGAGCCACCATGCCTGGCCCTCAAAATATTTCTTATTGGGATAAATAGTGAGGAATCTTGTTAAGTACTAGTTTGCCACAATCATAAGAATATGGTTAATATGACATTAACTTTTCAAAGTTAATATGAGATTGAAACCAATGAATAACATAGAAAATAATTATATAAAAATAAATATGCATGAGTACAGGAAATGAATATCTTTCTATAATCATTGTTACTAATGTTCATCTATATTTTTAGAACTACAAGGAAAAAAAGAAGAGAAGCCAGGTATGTATATATTTTATTTATAGACATATATGCTTTCCAAGTTTAGAATAAATAGCACAATCTCTTTGCAAATGTCATGTCCTAGTACAAATATTATATCAAATTTTATCCTTGACCAACTTAAAAAAAAACTAACAAAATATATATTTATCTATGCTACCCATTTCTAGAAAAAACTCTATTTGCATAGGTGAAATCTCTGAGAAATTTACATGGTTCAGAAGAAGTAACTGAGTAATTGAATTGATTTCATAAAGCCAAAATTTTCTCTGATTATTGTAGGACACAGACATCCAATCAGCAAAACATCTGCTCTCATCCTTCTCTCTTTTGAGGCTTCTGAGTCAGATGAACATTTCTGAAGGCTACAGTAGGCAGTAGAAACTTTTTCAAAAGAACACTCAACTGTCTGGTTCTGAACACAGTTAAAATTTTGTTTAATGTTTCATAATTGTGTTATTGTTGTAGGGCTACTGTAGTAAAATTCCACAAACTTGGTGGCTTAAAACAACAGAAATTTATTCTCTCACAGTTCTAGAGAGTAGAAGTCCAAAATGAAGGTGTCACAAGGGACATGCTTTCCATGAAATCTGTAGGGAGGAATCCTTCCTTGCATCTTCTGGTGTTTTCCAGCAATCCTTGGTGTTCCTTGGCTTGTAGATGCATCACTTTCAATCTCTGCCTCCATCATCACATGGAAACCTTCTCCCTTTGTGTCTCTAGCTCTGTAAACCCTTCTCCTCTAATAAGTACACCAGTCATATTGGATTAAGTACCTACCCTACTGCCCTATGACCACATCTTAACTAATTACATCTGCAATAACCCTATTTACAACAAGGTCATATTTTAAGGTACTGGAGGATAGGATGTAAGCATACCTTTTGGAGAGACACAATTAAATCCATAACAGTCCATTCTCTGGCTGGCCCAAAATTTATGTCCTCCATAGGTGCAAAATATGTTCACCCCATCCCAACATTTTTAAAAGTCCTAATCATTCTAGCATGGTTCTAAGTCCAAAATTTCATCTAAATATCAATCAATAGTTCCAAATCTCATTATTTAAATCATCTAAATCAATTATATATGAAACTTGGAGTATGATTCTTCCTGCAGCAAAATTCCTCTTCTCTTTTTGAACCTGTGAAAACATGAAACAAATTATTTACTCACAAAATAAAATGATGAGATAGGTATAGGATGGACATTCCCATTTTAAAGGGAAGAAATTGCAATAAAATAAAAAGATGTCCTGGGTCCTAAGAAAATCCAAAACCTAGCGTATTTGAAAGCCTGAGAATATTCTCTCTGGCTCAGTGTTCTGTACTCTGGGCCTGGTGGAACAGTGGCCCTGCCCTCTTAGCTCAGTGAGCCGACAGCCCTGCCTTCTCTGCCACAGGAGGTCCCATCAACCCAGGCGTTTGAATTCCTGGCTCTTCTCTTGGAGTCATTATCCCTTCATTTTATCATGTCTCCATCCCTTTTTGTCCAGGCTGGCATTGTTTTTGCTTCTTTAAAATTATTAAAAACCTGACTAGTGTCACATTCAATTCATGGGGTGTCTAAGCCATTAGATAAGAGGGTCCTCCACAGATATTTCCTGGATAACCACATCTCTATTTCTGTCTTCCGCTGAAGTGGCTCCATGAGTCATACATCTAATCTCTTTAGCAAAAGTTTGTCCAACCACATCCTTGGCCCTGTCTCCATGGCACACTGTCTAGATAGGCTGAGAATTTTTCAAATCAGTAAGTGCCAGTTCTTATTTGATTAACAGTTTCTTCTTCAATTTATGTGTATCTTTCATTTCACATTTTATTATAAACAACAAGGAGAAATCAGTCTGCACCTTCCATACTTTGCTTGAAAACGTTCTTAGCTAAATTTTTAAGTATTCATTTACTATTTCCATCTTCCACCTAACAGAAGAACACAATTAAGCTAAGTTTTTTGCCACTTTATAACAAATATTACCTTTCCTTTAGTGGCCAATAACATGTTCCTCATTTTCTTGAGACCTCGTCTTTAAAATTCATATTTCTAGCAACATTCTACTTCTGCTTACAATAATATATATCTATGTGATTTGAATGTGT
The DNA here is from genome assembly GCF_009828535.3 of Hylobates moloch. Classification (NCBI taxonomy): domain Eukaryota; kingdom Metazoa; phylum Chordata; class Mammalia; order Primates; family Hylobatidae; genus Hylobates; species Hylobates moloch. Next base: position 140,984,343 of record NW_026652277.1, on the reverse strand, counting down.
TTTCTCAAAATGTATGTGTTACCTGTGTAATTAAATAGTATTGAGAGCTGGAGCCTTGAAGAGGTGATTAGGCCATGAGAGCTCCTGTTTTGTGAATGGGAACAAGGCCCCTATAAAAGAGGCTCCATGCAGTGTTCAGCTAGCCTGCTGTCTTCCCCTTTTGGCTTTGCCCTGTAAGGACACAGCATTCCTTCTCTCTGAAGGACACAGTAGCAAGGCACTATCTCCAAACCAGAGACCAAACCTGCTAATACCTTAATCCCAAACTTCATGGTCTCTAGAAGTATAAGAAATACATTTCTGTTCTATGTAAATTACCCAGTCTGTGATATTCTATTATAACAGCACAAAATGGACTAAGTCAGAAATGTGTCATTTAAAATGACAAGAGCTTTCTCTATAGCTCTCTTGAATTCTTTCTGAGCCCTCATCAGAATAACCTTTAAAGTCAATATTTCTGCCAATAGTCTCTTCAAAGCAATCTAGGCTTTCTATATTAAGTGTCTCAAAATTATTCTAGCCTCTACCCATTACCCAATTTCAAAACCACTTTAACACGTATAGGTATTTGTTTCAGCAGCACCTATGTTCCTAAACCAAAATTGATTAGTTTCCTTGGATGGCTACAATAAAATATCACAAATTGTGTTGCTTAAAACTATATAAATGTTTCTCTCTCACAATTTTGGAGGTTAAAAGTCCAAAATCAAGGTGTTGACAAAGCAACACTTCTTTTTAAACCCATAGAGGAGAATATTTGTTTGCTTCTCCTAGCTTCTGGTGTTTTCTGGCAATCCTCGGTATTTCTTGGTGTGAAGATATATGACTTCAGTCTCTGCCTCTATTATCGCATGGCCGTCTTCTCTCTTTGTGTCTCTCTCTTTGTGTCTCTTCTCCTCTTCTTATAAGGACCAATAGTCATATTGGATTAAAAACCTACCCTTCTCTAGCATGACCTCGTCTTACCTTAACGAATTACATCAGTAGCAACCCTATTTCCAAATAAGGTTACATTCTGAGGTACTGGGGGTTAGGACTCAACAGATTGTTTGGGAGAACACATGTGACCCATAACACTATTTGTCTCAATTCCTAAATCATGTAAGTACCCAATTAGATCTATTTCAAAGAGTCTCTTCCAACTCTTGTTGTTAAAATAATTTATCTTATGTTGACTTTGGAACTATTTACTGCAATAATCATCTTAGAAAAAAGTAGAAAACTTAGATTTAAAAATATTAGCTATAGCAACAACTTGACAGACAAGTGCAAAGCATGTTTCTGTTTCGTGTTTAATAGTCCATCATTGGCAAACCAGCGTAAAACTGGAATAAATTTTAGTTAAATTTTTTTTTTTTTGAGACGGAGTCTCGCTCTGTCACCTAAGCTGGAGTGCAGTGGCATGATCTCAGCTCACTGAAATCTCTGCCTCCTGGGTTCAAGCAATTCTCCTGCCTCATCCTCCCAATTATGATAACCAAATAAATTTATTTCTAAAAATTAATTTGTATTCTAGTTTATTTTTTCAGGTTTTAAATTTTCTGCATTTTCTCTCCCTCAGAGCCCCAAATTAAAAAAGAAGCAAAACCAGGTAACATGAGCTTTATTTTATATAGATTCAGAGTTGACATTACCTTTATTTTATTAAGTACTAAAAGAGGCTTACATCTCACTAGGGAGACATGCACAGAGCCTCCAAGTTCCTCATTATTTTGTCAACTCCGTTGCTCAACATGATTTTATAGCACTGGATTAGGTGAGAATGGGAATATTCCCTAGACAAAAACACCTAGAAAATGGCCTTAAATAAATCTCAACAGACTCTAGGTTTCTGGAGACATTTCTAAGGTTTTTATGAAATTAATAATCATCATGTTTAACTTATGGCTTTATTTCCGTAATTCTGGTGGCTTTGTTTTCATAATTTTGAAGTATTTCGAGTAATATACCAGAATTATAAAATCATAAAGTTATAGACTATTGTGGTTTGAAGGGAATGAGAGCAAGAATTTATTAAGCATCTGTTGTGAACTAAGGACTAGCATAGGATTTTTACTTTCATCATATCATTATGAGAAACAGACAGCATGGCAATTATTACCTATACTCAATATCTGAAGAAGCAGTTCAATAGATCAAGTTCAGAAAATAAGTTATTATTCCAGGATTTTCAAATTAATCAATGTTAAAGCTAGGGGTCTGCCCCATGTCTGATTTGCACCAAACCCTGGGTACTCCCATTAAGAGATTGTCCCTAAAATGCTATCATTTTATTAGAAGGTAGCATTGACCTAAAAAAAGGGTGACCTTTCCAAGTCTACATTGTTATTTAGTGTTTAAGTCATACCTCTGGTACCAACTAGCTATTGACCTGAGGCAAGTTCAAAAAAACCCTCAGGCTCTATGGTAGCTATTTCTTTATTATAAAAGATTACTTAGCAAGATTCTTCAATATCAATAAATCAAGAATAGAAATCTAGACACATATTCAATAGTACCTCATCCCCTGAATTCTCACCAGTACTTACCTGGCAACTGATCATAAGCTTGAATATAGTTGCTCTTGTGATATATTTACAATATATTAAGGCTTGTAATAGCCTTGTTACATTACAGATATTATTATGATTTATTATTTATTTATTTTCCTGATGATATTTATCTGCTGTAGGTGGATATGTTTTACCAGATAAAAGCATTTTGTATTTTTGCCGGTTTTACTTTTCTTTAACCAGAAACCCAATACTATTTAAAGCTAGTTATGCCTAGTTCTATTTACAATAACCGGTTATATTTGTTATTGTTAAATACTCCATTTTGCAGGTAATTTAATCTAATATGTTATTCATTTATTTTTAGCTATATCTGAAAAAGTGCAAATACACAGTATGTATATTAATTTTATCTTTTATGCTTATATAGAGTTTTTACAAAAAAAATTTGAAATATTTTCAAAATCATGTATTTTCAATCTGTGCTTTTATGTTTACGCTTTATCACAGCCTGTGTTTTGAAAACTGTAATTTCAAAAATTTTGTAAATAAGAATTCTTGGCATACTGTTTTCATGAACTAAAACCTTTAAGTTTTACATAGAAACAAGGATGATATGAAGATTTCAGAATATTTTTTCTCTATGGGCACATTTGCTAAAATCTGCTAGCTCTTTTCCCAGCTTCTAAATATCTAAAAAAATTTTCTTTTTATTATTTTCAGAACAAGACGTAGTGAAACCAGAAAAGACTGTTTCTCATGGTAAACCAGGTATTTTGCAGTTGGTATTTGTAGTCTCAAATAACCTCTCACTGCTCTAATTTTAGCAGAAGGAAGAGTTTAGAGTCAAGTCTAAAGTTATTTGGGACAATTCATGTCTTAAGTCGTAAGCTTCTAGACCATCTCCAATTTTAGTCATCTTCAGAATATTTTTTTTGTACTGAGAATTTAACCAGTGAGATGTAACTAGACAACTAGTCTTCCCTTCCCGTCAGAGAGTTAGCTTTGCACAAAAACCATAGTCACCCAGCACTTAGATGAGTGGGCTCTATACTTTCTGTTTTATTCTGATTTGGGCAAGGCATTCTGAGCAAACTTGTAATCCAGATTGGCTTATTCAAATATGATCATTTTAGACTCTCCAAGTCCCAAAAATGCTGAAGAAATCAACATTTCTCCATGCTTCTTTTCCTGACTCTTTCTTTTCTTCACCCTTCCTTCCCTTTCTTATTTTCTTTTTATTCCTGGTCTTGAATTTTGTAGAAAGTAGAAGTAAGCTAATGTGTTCTGCTTGTAAAAAAAAAGATACATAATTTATCAAAACGAGATTATGAATTAATTTTTATTTAAGAATAAAAACAAGTTTTTATTTCAGCTAATTAAATATGAATTTAATTTTGAGGCTACCCAAGCCCCAATTATTCTATAGAATATTATTTTTCATTCCAGGCTGAAATATGTACCCAATGTTGTGAATATAGTTAGGCCAGAATCTTTGAAAAGTGAAAAACATATTTTCTCTAAACAAATCTTAGGAAATCCTTTGCTTATTTTATAAATGGTGCTTTAGAAAATCTGTATACAATGGGTTTTAGTCTGTTTGATTTGTTTTGCATATGCCTTTAAAAAACTATGATACACCAACAACAGAAAACATAGGAATAAGGAAAGCAGGGCTGGAGTGTGGAGAGGTGAGAAGAGCTGTCTGTATTGACAAAAGCAGAACCTTAGAAACAACTTTCAGAAGGCCTCATTAAATGAAACACTGTTATTTTCTTATGTCCCAAATATTAGCCAATTTGAGGTGAAATAAAGAGAAGTGACAGACTTTAGTCTCTGAGTGTGCATCAAATGCATTGTCTTGTAGGAACAACTGTTTTACTTCAGTTACACCATCATGCTCTTTAAATTCTGTTATCCAGTGAAACTTTCTACTTAGGATATTTGATCAGTTGATTCATACCCAGTGTGAAATGCTTGAGAAGTTTAATTTCGTATAGTATCAGGGCAATAATCTCTTTACTTTGACCCAAACATCTTTGACTATGAAAAATCACTGAGAACAGAGGACATCACACAAATACATCAACTTTGTTCTTCCCCAGCTTCACACTGTAAGAAATTTGGGTTCTCCACCTATTCCTGGGTTCCCAGGGAGATATTGGTACAAGAAGATCAAAAATTGCTCCTTCCTATTCTAATTTAATAATAGTAAGGCAACATATATTTTATAAAGCAGTACCTCTGGGCAGATAAGTACACTGAAATACAGTGAAGGCAAAAAATAGGGTTCATACTGGCACGTTAGGGAACAATTTAAGTTAGGAAAACTTCTATAGCAAGATAGCTGCAAAGGACATTTCAGCTGGACAGATTTTCTTTGTGCTTTCATCCAATTTGAATAGATGTTTTTGCTGTTTTATTGAGACAACAAGTTTTTCTTGGCATTGGCACTATTTCAAAAGAATACAAAAATCATGGTTGAAATATGTCACTGATGTATTCAAATTTCCTACTTGTGTTAACATTTTTTCCTATCACAGAAGAAAAAGTTCTCAAGCAGGTAAAAGCTGTCACAATAGAAAAAACAGGTAAATAAGGTATTTTATATCTTTTTTCTATGTCTCACTATATGTTATGTGATGCATGCATATGTGTGCATGCAGACACACACACACACACCCCTTCACTGAAGTGTGTAGGCTTTTAGTACCATAACTTCTAACTTTCTGAATTCTTGTGAACAACTAAAAATATGTTCAATATAATTTTTATTAAAAAATAATAACTAGAGTAGCATAACTTTAAGTGTGATTGACCTAAGCTTATGTGTAATTCATGAGAAAATCTATATAATGCATTGATTACCAAGTATACTTAGGTGTTTAATCTTATTTTTAAACCACATTTCCTCAAATCTTAAAATTACAGAAGTCTGAAAGTTTCTGCTATTTATAAATTAGCTGGAATAATTTACTTTCATGAAAGCTCCATAGAGAGGGATATGGTTACATAACTTTAAAGTCTGCCTTAAAGAATGATCAGCAGAACATAAAATATTAAACTAAAAACACTCCATCTCTCATTGGTTCATATGAAAAAGAAAAGACACATACTCTTACAATTCAGAAGTTTTTCCTATAAGGAAAAAGAAAACTTATGAGTCTTGAAATCAATTCACATCTGAGTCACTAAACTTCCTCTATTTGATTCCAAGACAGAAATCCTACCCACCTCAGCCATTAAGAGAATCCCATCTCTTACTAATAATCATTCCAAAAGAAAAACTCTGTGAAACATGTTTTTCTCCTGAGATAATCAGATAATAAGGATTTAAATAGTTTCTTGGAGGAAAAAATACAATAGAATTCAGGAGAGATCTAATTATTTATAGAAATTATAGACTAGTTTATCAGTAGAAAGAAAGAAATCTCATCAGGCCATTTTCACATTACTTCATATGACCATTATACTTTATTCCAACCACTGCCTAAGTTTATAATTTTAGTAAATGTTCCTTTAATTTGCCTAAGGTATTAATATGGCCACCTGAGTATCTCATTCAGTTGTGTGGATGTTTGGGAATTATGAAGAAGCTAGCTCAATGTATTTGTGACTCAAATATATAGATTGTTTTAAATTATATGTGCATAGCATGTGTCTTACTAGTTTTTTGCAGTTCGATTAATGTATTTGCTGACAGCAAAATATTAGTGGTCAAAGAAAAGAGTTTAAGCTAAGGAGGAGACCTAAAACTAAGAATAAGTAAATACAAATACTAAACAGTTATTTTTTCCATGGTTTGTACTCATCAATATACCATGTGCTTCCCTCCATTCTCCACAGCCAAGCCCAAACCAGCAAGTAAGAGATGAATAGAATAACACCTGAGAAATATCGCTTGACCATTTCAGCTTTAACAATTTGCTTAGTTTTTTTTTATGAAAAATGTTATTTTCAGTTTTGTCTGTGGCTAAATAACTATTAATAATAAATTAATGTTATTGCTATTTAATTGTTATTAGTGATAAATTAATGTTATTGCTATGGCATTGATTTAACATTCTTGTGTTTCACTACTAATTAATGATGATAACTATACAAAAGAAATATCTAGAAGTCTGTCACTATTGTTAATATTAAAAGAGGGAATCCATATAGGCTATAAAATACCACTCACAGTAAGTTAAGGTAGGCTGGAAATCTTTTAAACATATGTAATGAATAACAAAAGAAAATGAAATGATATACAATTGTCAGTGTTGTGAACCATGTACTGTTTTTAATTTATTTGCTTTAAGCTGCATTACTTAAACTGTAGGTAACTTTGGCATTTAGAAATCCATTTAATTATAAACATTTTGCCATTTGTCCATTATAATGATGAAATGTCCTTATGAATGTGGACTTTGAAGATCCTTCATTTCACTGTACAGGTGTGACACAGAGAGTATAGTGATGAAGAGTTTAAGATGACTTTTGGACTCAGGAAGACATAAATATTTACCCACTGTGGTAGTAAATATATGCAATATTGTGTCAAAATTGTGATGTTGGTCGTTGACTGGTGTACATTTGTGAAACACAAGCTTAGACAAATGCATGAATGGCTGTTGGTCAAATATATTCTGGCTCTTGCATGCAAAATAGCTTCACAAGACCCAAAGGTGAATGTGTGACACAGCTTAGGAATACATATAAGTGGTTTAGGATATATAGCACAAATGCATAACTCTAATCAGAACATATTCACATCCTAGAACCTGTGAATTGTACTTTGAATATATATATTATATTATTATTGTTATCTTGATTTATTATTAATGCTGTTATAACAGTTTAATACCTTGAATATTGGCTTCATTTTCTTTTATTTTGAATGCTTATTTACTATAACATTTATGCAAATTCAGTTCATGGAAGTTTATTCTTGAATGGTATCAGTTCCTAATTTACAAATATCTGTTTAGTCTGATGACACCTGGAGTCCCACATCTTCCCACCTACTTCACTGTTGGTGCATAATTTGGGGAAAAAATAGTAAGTTTAGAGAAACTCCAAATTCAGGAGTGAGGGAAAGAAAGGACAAGTAAACATAAAGAACAGCTCAGAAGAACTGACCATAGAGGTCATTAGAGGTAACACTTGGTCTGTTCCAGAGTCCTACTCAATTGACAGATATTCTCAATCCCATTCAAGATATCCCACCTATATGGTTGACTTTAAATTCCACTTTTGGTGAAAGAGAATTATCTCTTTAAAATTTTCAATTCAAATATTTTTTCAGAGAACTAAGAGGGATGTCAATTACTCATACATTTTTATTTCCTTTTGTCATATCCTAGAATAGTTGAGATTCAGCTATGAGAGTTTTTTAAGAAAACCTGGAAAGGGAGGGTGGTACAGGTCAATAAAAATACAAAATGTGGCACTCTCTGGAATATAGCAGATTTAGTTTAAATTTTCAATAAGAAACCAGTGTTCAGCAGTGCATTGCTTCTCACTGGCAAGAAGGTAACTAGAATTCAAAGAGGAAAAAGGAGGAGTTGGTAAAATGTCAAAGACAGATACCATCCACTAAAAATGTCCCCAAAGAATGACTCAATTTTCAGCAAATAAAACAATATTCTTATTCTCCTTTTTGCCATATTCTATCCTCTTATACAACACAGCCCCCAAAGGGATAAACCCTAATACTGTCTTTCAGACAAGTGTAGAAAAAAGCCTTTTCCTGGGTGTCCTGAGAATGAACCTAACCCTGTTTGTAATGTTTTTTTATGGCAATATGCTTTCTTTGTTTCAAATTACATGAAAACGACTTTGGGGCATGCCTCTTGGGTAAACTGAGGATCACTTGCAAATATATAAATAAGAAATATTTGCCAAAGAATCCACAGATTGCCAGTGAATTTTGATTTCTTTCTCTAGAAAAAGCTGAACATCAAGAAAGAGAACCTCCATCTATAAAAACAGGTATTTTACCATTTTTGGTTTATATTCTGTCTTAGGTTCACTATTTTTATTATATTCGAAAATTAAAGTAATGCACACAAGTCATTTTCACTGTGTTTCCTGGTAATGTGTCATCCTGTGGTTTTGTAGTGTAATCTAGTTTATCTGACCTAAGGGCAATATTGTTGTCAATCAAACATGGATTGCCAAACATGCAATTATGATAGAGCAAAATTAACAAATTAGATTTGCTTTTATGATGCACAAGGTCCTTCCAAAATATTCAGTATTTCACTGTTGTCAATATTAATATAATTTATCATACAGATTAAATTGATAGTTTTAAAATATCTTGTCAAATTACACAGGTTAAATTTCACAAATTGTGAATTTCAGCTTGATATATCCTCTTAAAAGAGAAGTTACCCCATTCTAAAAGTTAGCTTAATTCTTTTAAAATGTCATTCAATTTTTACAATATGTAATATTTCACATGGTTCAAACACTGAGGCATAGAGGAAGCTAACTCCAAAAATCTCTCTCTTTTGTAAATTCTACCAGTTCTCATTTCAAAAATATGTGATGATATCCATAGGTAATCACTGTTTTTTCTTTTTTTTTTGAGACGAAGGCTCCCTCTGTCGCCCAGGCTGGAGTACAGTGGCACTATCTCAGCTCACTGCAAGCTCCACCTCCCAGGTTCACGCCATTCTCCTGCTGCAGCCTCCCGCGTAGCTGGGACTACAGGCGCCTGCCACCACACCTGGCTAATTTTTTGTATTTTTAGTAGAGAAGGGTTTCACTGTGTTAGCCAGGATGGTCTCGATCTCCTGACCTCGTGATCCACCCACCTCAGCCTCCCAAATCACTGTTATTTCTTAATGTATCCTTCTAGCATTATCTATCTACCAGTACAAATATATATATTATATATATTTTATATATATAATATATATTATATATTATATATATTATATATATAAAATATATATTAACAATATATTAACACAAAATGTATCTACAAAAAAAGTATCAATTTGTATTCTCTCTGTTAGGTATTAGTTATTTGACTTAATTTTAGATGATTCAAACCTGCAATCATAGCTAAATCTTTTCTACTTTTTATGAAGAAATAGAACTTTAGATGTACGATGACACAGTTAATGTTTTTAGTTAATATATTTTAGAAGACATGTTATATTGGAAAAAAATAGAATGTCTTTACGATTTTTTTTTACCTACCACCCATTCATTCTTGAGATTTTATAAAGGAACCTTATTGTTCAACATACTGGATTGGGAGAGTTAGTATAAATTAATATTAATAATTAATATTGTTAGTATAAATTAATATTAATATGTATTCCAAAAGGACTGTGGCAGAATATGTATTTTATGCTATTTCAGAAACAGTTTTTTTTTTTTTTTTTTTTTTGAGACGGAGTCTGGTTCTGTCACCCGGGCTGGAGTGCAGTGGCGTGATCTTGGCTCACTGCAAGCTCCGCCTCCCGGGTTCACGCCATTCTCCTGCCTCAGCCTCTCCAAGTAGCTGGGACTACAGGCGCCCGCCACCACGCCCGGCTAATTTTTGTATTTGTAGAAGTTCAGATTTTTGTGAGCATTGATTAATATTGTATCAAATGAAATATGAGGTTTACGGGAATAAAAAAGAGACCAAAAAAGATTCCATACTTTCAGGCTTTACTGTTCCGTGGGAAACTCACTGGGAGTATGATTTGAAAATTATTAAAAACGCATTCCCTACTGTTCATTGTTGATATAAGTTTAGTCTTATTTTTACAATAAAAAGCAAAAATAGGAAATATAAAGGGCTGATATGTCACCCATAGATAGAAAACTATCACTCATTTTCTTTTTTTTCTTTTTTTCCTTTTTTAGACAAACCAAAACCAACTCCAAGTAAGTGTACCATTTTAGAATTGTAAGATTGTCCTATTTCATTGTTTTAATTTCACAATTTCTTTGAGTTATAACTGAAGTTAAATATGTATGGTGTGTTTGTTAATGTAATAGCCATTATACTATTACTATATAAGTGAGTCTGGTTGACAAAGGATATTGTGTGTACAGGCATACCTTGGAGATAAAAAGCGCAACTAAAGGAAAATGGGTAGAGCAAGAAGCCATAGACCAATAAGCACATGAAGAGATGTTTAGTGATTCAAAAAATGTAATTCAAGGAAAATTAGATGTCATTGTCCTGGCATACCTCGGGGGTATTGCAGGTTTCATTCAGACCACCATGATAAATCACACCATTTTTTGTTTTCCCAGTGCACATGAAAGTTATGTTTACACTATACTCTAGTCTATTAAGTGTGCAAAAGGATTATGTCTAAAAAATGTACATAGCTTAATTTAAAAGTATTTTGCTACTAAAAATATTAGTGATCATCTGAACCTTCAGCAGGTTGTAATACCTTTGCTGGTAAAAGTATTGTTTCGATGTTGATGGGTGCTGACTGATGAAGGTGGTGGTTTCGGAAGGTTAGAAATTTGTGGTAATTCTGAAAATAATACAACAATAAAGTTTGGCACATTGATTGACTTTTTCACAAAAGATTTCTCTGTAGTTCGTATGGCTATTTGACAGCATTTTACTCACAGTAGAACTTCTTTCAAAATTGGAGTCAATCATCTCAGAGTTGGCTTCTGCTTTATCAACTAAGTTTATTGAATATTCTAAATCCTTTGTTGTGATTTCGACGATGTTCACAACATCTTCACCAGGTTTAGATTCCATCTCAAGTATCCACTTTCTTTTCTCATCCATGAGAAATAACTCCTCGTCTGTTCAAGTTTGATCATGACATTGAAGCAATTCAGTCACCACTTCTAATTCTTTTGTTGCTTCCACCACATCTGCAGTTACTTCTTCTACTGAATCCTTGAACCTCTCGAAGTCATTCATAAGAGTCGGAATCAATTTCTTTCAAACTCCTGTTGAGATTGACATTTGGACTCCCTCTCATGAGTCAAAAATGTTCTTAATAGCATCTAGAGAGGTGATTCTGTCCCAGAAGACTTTCAATTTATTTTGCACAGATCCATCAGATAAGTCACTATATATGACACCTACAGCCTTATGAAATGTTCTTATTAAGTAATAAGACTTGAATGTTAAAATTACTCCTTAGTCCCATGGGCTACAGAATGTATGTTGTGTTCACAGGCATGAAAACAATATTAATCTCCTTGTACAGCTCCATTAGAGCTCTTGAGTGACCAGGTGCATTGTCAATGAGCCATAATATTTGAAAGGAATCTTTTTTCTTAGCAGTAGGTCTCAACAGTGGGCTTAAAACAGTCAGTAAATCATGCTGTAGACAGATGTGCTGTCATCTAGATTTTGTTATTCCAGTGACAGAACACAGGCAGAGTAGATTTGGCATAATTCTTAAGGGACCTAGAATTTTCAGAATGGTCAATAAGCATTGGCTTCAACTTCAAGTCACCAGCTTCACTAGCCTCCAACAAGAGAGTCGGCCTGTCTTTTGAAGGTTTGAAGCCACATATTGACTTTTTCTCTCTAGCTATGAAAGTTCTAGATGACATCTTCTTTTAATAGAAGGCTATTTGTTAAGTTGCTGTTGTTGTTCTTTTAAAGACAGGGTCTCACTCTGTCACCAGGCTGGAGTACAGCTTGGGGATCATAGCTCACTACAGCCTCAAACTCCTGGGCTCAAGTGATCCTCCCTAGAAGGCTATTTTGTCTACATTGAAAGCTTATTGTTTATTGTAGTCACCTTGGTCAATTATCCTAGCTAGATCTGGATAACTTTCTGCAGCTTCTATGTTAGCATTTGCTGCTTCACCTTACACTTTTACGTTATGCAGGTGGCTTCATTCCTTAAATTTCATGAACCAACCTCTGCTAGCTTCCAACTTTTCTTCCGCAGTTTCCTCACTTCTCTCAGCCTTCATAGAATTGAAGAGAGTTAGGGCCTTGCTATAGATTAGGTTTTGGCTTAAGGGAATGTTATAGCTGCTTTGATCTTCTATTCAGCCCACTAAAACTTTCTTTGTCTCAGCAATAAGGCTGTTTCCCTTTCTTAGCATTTATGTGTTCACTGGAGTAACACTTTTAATTTCCTTCAAGAACTTTTCCTTTGCATTTACAACTTGGCCAACTCTTTGTTACCCGAGGCCTAACTTTCAGCCTATCCCAGCTTTCAACATGCGTTTCTCACTAAATTTAATCATTTCTAGTTTTTGGTTTAAAGTGAGCGATATGCAAGTCTCTCTTTCTTGTGACTACTTAGAGGCCATTTTAGATTACTAACTGGTCTAATTTAAAGACCACCGAGTCTCAGGAAATAGACAGGACTAGAGGAAAGGGAGAGGGACTGGTGAATGGCAGTCTCAATACACATATTCATTAAGTTTTACCACCTTATATGGGTGTGGTGTGTGGCACACCAAAACCATTACAATAGTAATATCAAAGATCACTCATCATAGACCACCATAACAGATATAATAATAATGAAATAATTGTAATATTGTGAGAATCACCAAAATGAGACACAGAAATGTGAAGGAAGCAAATACCATTGGAAAAATTATACCAATAGGCTTAATCATACAGGGTTGCTACAAACTTTCAACTTGTAAAAAATGTGATACCTGAGAATTGCAATTAAGTGAAGCACAATAAAATGAGTATGCCTGTATTACACTCATTAATCCTTGAATATGTATTTATTGAGCACCTATTAGGTATATGACACTGGACCAGGATGTATGAGGGAACCTGTCATGTTTTCTGTTGATGTACCTGGTTTGCTAACACATTTACCATGATAACTAATACCTGTGCAAACAAACAAACAAACAACAACCAAAAAACCCAGTAATTGTATCTCTCTCTACTTTCGATTGTTTGTTTAGATGTATTGAATAAACACAGTATGAAGATCCCTCTAACAGTTATTGTGTGAGTTGAGAAAAATTAAGAGCACGTAATATATGTCCTCAATTTATTTAACACATTAGCTTTTTATTTTCTAATTTTTTTAAAGCCCTGAGGTACATTTTATTTTGTAATTCAAAATCACTGGGGTTTCCTGGACATTTTCAACAATAATAAAAATGCAACAGTAAACAATGAAGCTGTTCATTTAATCCTATTAGAATACTCAGACTGTAACCTGGATTAAAAATTGAGCATTTCAATCCGAAGTGTATCTGGATGTTGTATTTATATGTTTTAATACCCAGAACTAACCTGTTTTATTAACAGCACATGACAGATTCCCTAATAATGCAGCTACAGTTTACTTCATAATGGATTCAATGCCAATTTTAAACGTTAAGTAGAGCCTTTAGGCTGGAGAAATTCTCTAGTATAGTTTGCATTATTGCCACTAATATGAACATTATTACCAAAATTAAGGGTTGAAAGTCAAAACTAGAATACTAATATGAAAGGTCATTATAAAACCATTTTAAAATACTGTATTTTTATGAAACATTATTTATTGTATACCTTCACTGTTATAAAATATTTTAATTTTTTTCAAATTTTGAAAATAGCTACCCAAAATAGTTATGTAAGACTGATAAAACGGATACCACGTTTATAGAAAACATTGATATTTTACAAGAGATACTTCTTAAACTATCAGAGAATTTTTATTTTCTGGAAATGTTATTATTTGAAATTATTTGTGATACAAAGTTTTTTTTAAAAGAAAACTTGCCAGGTTTTTCTTAGAAATATTAATCTGTAAATTTACTGAAGCAACAAGAAGAAAGCATGGTTCTGTATGATCATAGGCAAAAGGCAAATATAATTTTATGTCTATCACTTATTAGACCATAGTCAACATGAACTGAGTTTGTTTTTGTTATATTTTTAATCTCATCCCATGACCACACTCAATTGCATTTCTGACAGCATCTTATAAATGAAGCTACTTTAATAAATATTATATGAATGAATGTTTGCATGCATCCATGAAGATTAAAAATTTGTGTAACAGATTTATAATTTGTAATTAAGAAAACCAACCATGGAATTTAGAATTGATTAATTGTATCATGTATGTTTTTTTAATTTTTTACATTTCATTTTATTTTTAACTTGATAGGTACTTAGTAGTTGTATATATTTATGGGTACATGAAATATTTTTATATAGGCAAGTAAATGGGGTACCCATCACATCAGCATTTATCATTTTTTGTGTGTTATAAACATTCTACTATTTTAATTATTTTAAAATGCACATTAAATTATTGTTGACTGTAATAATCCTGTTGTTCTATCAAGTCCTAGATCTTATTTATTCTATCCAATCAATTCTGTAGTATTTAAATATACCATTTTAGATTAATTGAATATTTGTTCTATTTTCAAAATAGATGCCTAGTTACAGTTATCAGAAATATTAATCATCAGTACATTTCTTTGCCATTTTGAGTATATGTGCCTATTGTAATTTAGGAGGAAATATCAGAAGATAAGTTTCAATTGTCTGCTACTAAATAAAAAACTATACTTTTTATTTTATTTTTTTCCTTTCTTTCTACATTCTTTTTTTTTTTCTAAAGAAGGAACATCAGAAGTCACAGAATCAGGTAAATATTTACCTTTTCAGAGGAGATAAGACAGAGTTGTGGAAACAGTATGTAAATTTAAGTTTCTAGCTGTATAACATTTAGAAAATCCCTTGGCTGCTCAAATTCCAGATATTCTGTTCTACAGAACAGGCATAATGACTTCCCAAAAGGCTTGTTATAACGAGTAAATAATGCAATATGTCCATTCTTAGCACGTACAAACTTATAAGTCACCCATTAAATGTTGTTTTTCTTCTCACTTTTGTCTAAAAAGTGTAGCAAGAAAATTATCAATTTACCAAGACTGCTTTGAAAACTGATCCACATTTTGCTTAGAAATATTATGTTACATTTTTTATTGCTTTTATTCATTAGTTTACTTACGAATCCATCATGCCAGGCAAATTCTTATTTCCTAAAGGTAAAAATTTAACATGTAGTTGATTTTCCTGTAGTTTCTAGTTTAAACTTATTAACAAAGGCATGGCTTATTCTAGTTTCTCTTCAAAGCATGAAAGAAAAGGGGAGGAGGTGGGTAAGAGGGTCATGCCTGTAAGTAAACCAGGCTACTCAGGAGGGTGAGGAGGGAGGATCCCTTGAGCCCAGGAATTTAAGGGCATATAGAAAGACCCTGTCTCAAAAAAAAAGGAAGAGCAGGAATAGGAGGAGGAAA
This sequence comes from Hylobates moloch, assembly GCF_009828535.3. Lineage (NCBI taxonomy): Eukaryota > Metazoa > Chordata > Mammalia > Primates > Hylobatidae > Hylobates > Hylobates moloch. The sequence continues at coordinate 140,968,642 of NW_026652277.1, read as the reverse complement.
AAAGGAAGTAGGAGGAGGAAAAGGAGGAGGAAAAAAGGAAGTAGGGGGAGGAAAAGGAGGAGTAATAGGAGTAAAAGACTTAGAGGAGGAAGAGAAGGCCAAAGAGGAGGAGGAGGAGAAATTTTGCCCCTATAGGTGACTACATAAACAGAATGACCAAGCATAACAAAAAAGAAATGAGAGAACCCTGACTCCCTCCACTCATAAGATTCTCATCTCCAACTGTTTACTCCAAGAATGAGTAAGAAAGTCATGTTTTTTAAAATGATGGTTTCTTGTTGTTTTTTTTCCCCTAGGGAAGAAGAAAACTGAAATATCTGACAAAGAAAGTAAAGGTAAAGATGACATTTTAAGACATGTACATCAAATTAGCCACAAAAACAGAGGAACAAAAATACAAATTTATACAAATTATATGATTTAAAAACAGTTGATGAAAATGAAGACACTGATTTTATAGCACATATCATAATTATAGTACATTACAGTTCATCATGCAAAACATATAGGTATTGCATTTTTATTAAATATCTAAAAGGATCAGGAATTTAGAACCGAAAGCAGACTCTACCTGTTACTACTAAATTAAAGCTGCCGACTTCTTTTCATATTACTACTGAACTGTGAATATTGCCTACACAAAATTCAATTCCTCACCTTAAGAAGACTTGTTAATAAATATATTACTCTGATACAGAGAAAGCGGGAAAGATCTAAAATCAACATCCTAACATCACAATGAAAAGAACTACAGAAGCAAGAGCAAACAAATTCAAAAGCTAGCAGAAGACAAGAAGGTAACTAAGATCAGAGCAGAACTGAAGGAGTGAGAGACACAAAAAACACTTTAAAAAATCAGTGAATCCAAGAGCTGTTTTCTTTTAAAAGATTAACAAAATAGATAAACCATTAGCCAGACTAATAAAGAGGAAAAGAGAGAAGCATCAAATAGACACAATAAAAAATGATAAAGAGGATATCACCACTAATCCCACAGAAATACAAACTACCATCAGAGAATACTATAAACAACTCTATGTAAATAAACTAGAAAATCTAGAAGAAATGGATAAATTTCTGCACACACACACCTTCCCAAGACTGAACCAGAAGAAGCTGAATCCCTGAATAGACCAATAACAGGTTCTGAAATGGAGGCAGTAATTAATAGCCTACCAACCAAAAAAAAAAAGCCCAGGACCAGATGGATTCACAGAGGAATTCTACCAGAGGTACAAAGAGGAGCTGGTACCATTCCTTCTAAAATGATTCCAAACAATACAAAAAGAGGGACTCCTCCCTAACTCCTATTATGAGGCCAGCATCATCATGATACCAAAACCTGGCAGAGTCATAACAAAAAAAGAAAATTTCAAGCCAATATTCCTGATCAACATTGATGCAAAAATCCTCAATAAAATACTGGCAATCCAAATCCAGCAGCACATTAAAAAGCTTATCCACCACAATCAAGTCAGCTTCATCCCTGGGATGAAAGGCTGGTTCAACATACACATAACGATAAATGTAATCCATCACATAAACAGAACCAATGACAAAAAACACATGATTATTTCAATAGATACAGAAAAGGCCTTCGACAAAATTCAACACCCTTTCATGCTAAAAACACTCAATAAACTAGGTACCGATGGAACTTTTCTCCAAATAATAGGAGCTTTTTATGACAAACCCACAGCCAATAGCATACTGAATGGGCAAAAGCTGGAAGCATTCCCTTTGAAACCCAACAAAAGACAAGGATGGCCTCTCTCACCACTCCTATTCAACACAGTATTGGAAGTTCTGGCCAGAGCAATCAGGCAAGAGAAAGAAATAAAGGGTATTGAAATAGGAAGAGAGGAGGTCAAATTGTCACTGTTTGGAGATGACATGATTGTATATTTAGAAAACCCCATTGTCACAGCCCCAAAACTCCTTGAGCTGATAAGCAACTTCAGCAAAGTCTCAGGATACAAAATCAATGTGCAAAAATCACAAGCAATCCTATACACCAACAATAGACAAACAGCCAAATCATGAGTGACTCTCATTCACAATTGCTAAAAGAGAATAAAATACCTAGGAATACAACTTAGAAGGGATGTGAAGGACCTCTTCAACGAAAACTACAAACCACTGCTCAAGGAAATAAGAGAGGACACAAACAAATGGAAAAACATTCCATGCTCATGGATAGGAAGAATCAATATTGTGAAGATGGCCATACTGCCCAAAGTAATTTATAAATTCAATGCTATTGCCACAAAGCTACCATTTACTTTCTTCACAGAATTGGAAAAAAACTACTTAAAATTTCATATGGAATCAAAAAAGAGTACATATAGCCAAGGCAATCCTAAGCAAAAAGAACAAAGCTGGAGGCATCACACTATCTGACTTCAAACTATACTATAAGGCTACAGTAACCAAAACAGCATGGTACTGGTACCAAAACAGAAATATAGACCAATGGAACAGAACAGAGCCCTCAGAAATAACACCATACATCTACAACAATCTGATCTTTGACAAACCTGACAAAAACAAGCAATGGGGAAAGTGCGGATTCACTATCTCATCAATGCTGTTGGGAAAATTGGCTTGCTATATGCAGAAAACAGAACCTGGACACCTTCCTTATGCCTTACACAAAAATTAACTGAAGATGGATTAAAGATTTAAACGTGCCAGGCACGGTTGCTCATGCCTGTAATCCCAGCACTTTGGCTGAGGCAGGTGGATCACGAGGTCAAGAGATTGAGACCATCCTGGCCAACATGGTGAGACTCTGTCTCTACTGAAAATGCAAAAATTAGCCTGGCATGGTGGCACATGCCAATGGCCCAGCTACTTGGGAAGCTGAGGCAGGATAATTGCTTGAACCTGAGAGGTGGAGGTTGCAGTGAGCCAAGATCGCTCCACTGCACTCAAGCTTGGTGCCAGAGTGAGACTCTATCTTAAAAAAAAAAGAAAAGAAAAGAAAAGAAAAAAAGATTTAAACATAAGACCTAAAACCATAAAACCCTAGAGGAAAACCTAGGGAATACCATTCAGGACATAGGCATGGGCAAAGACTTCATGACTAAAATACCTGAAGCATTTGCAACAAAAGCCAAAACTGACAAATGGGATCTAATTAAACTAAAGAGCTTCCACACAGCAAAATGAACTATCATCAGAGTGAACAGGCAACCTACAGAATGGGAGAAAATTTTTGCAACCTATTTGTATGACAAAGGGATAATATCCAGAATCTAAAAGGAACTTAAACAAATTTACAAGAAAAAAACACACAACCCCATCAAAAAGTGGACGAAGGGTATGAACAGACACTTCTCAAAAGAAGGCAAACATATTAGAGAAATGCAAATCAAAACCACAATGAGATACCATCTCACACCAGTTAGAATGACAATCAATAAAAAGTCAGGAAACAACAGATGCTGGAGATGATGTGGAGAAATAGGAATGCTTTTACAATGTTGGTGGGAGTATAAATTAGTTCAACCATTGTGGAAGACAGTGTGGTGATTCCTCAAGGATCTAGAACCAGAAATACTGTGTGACCTAGACGTGGAACCAACCCACATGCCCGTCAATGATAGACTGGATAAAGAAAATGTGGCACATACACCATGGAATACTATGAAGCCATAAGAAAGAATGAGTTCATGTCCTTTACAGGGACATGGATGAAGCTGGAAACCATCATTCTCAGCAAACTAACACCGAAACAGAAAACCAAACACTGCATGTTCTCACTCATAAGTGGGAGTCGAGCAATGAAAACATGGGCACAGGGAAGAGAACATCACACAATGGGGCCTCTCTGGGGGTGGGGGTTAAGGGGAGGGATAACATTTGGAGAAATACCTAAGGTAGATGACGGGTTGATGGGTGCAGCAAACCACCATGACACATGTCTACCTATGTAACAAACCTGCATGTTCTACACATGTATCCTAGAACTTAAAGTATAATTAAAAATAAATTAATTAATTAATAAATAACCCTGTTACTATTTCTTCTATACAGAAAAAGCAGGCATGAAGCATCTTAAAGAAGAAAAAGGTAATTTTTTAAAAGAATAAAAAATAGAATGCAAAGCCCTGAAGCTACAATATTTTAAGTCCAAATGTATTTATATCATATGAAAAAAAAAAAAACTTTTCTAAATGTACGTGATGAGTGCTAGCCTAAGTAAAAGAAGAAATGTAGTAAGTAATTGGTGGATATGTAGTAACGGCAGTGTCAAAGAAGCAATGGATGTTAAGCCAACCCACGCAAATAAGCATCGATTTGTTCTGCCATTGATGAGCAAGGTATAAAATGAATCACAATGCTGCCGTTTTTCTTAACATTGGGTTTATTTATTTAGCAAACTACACCATATAATATGACAATTACTGATTTGAGTATAATTATCATAAAGCTTACCAAGGTTTTAATTATCAAAGAAATAGTTTATTGGATCAGTAGGAAAGCATTCTTAGACATATCAGAATTATTGTCAATAACAAAATAACTCTTTTGTTTATCTCCAAATCCAGTTAATCAGAATGACCTATTTTTCATAGATTCTAGTTAATTTTGTTCCTACATTCATGTTATACCTCTGTTTATAAAACAATGTCTAGTGCTAACATTTATTTTTGTTAGGTACCAGTTGGATAGAAAAATTTTTGAAAACCACCTTGAGAAAATAAATATATATATATATATATATATATTTTTTTTTTTTTTTTTGAGACGGAGTCTCGCTCTGTCACCCAGGCTGGAGTGCAGTGGCGCAATCTCGGCTCACTGCAAGCTCTGCCTCCCGGGTTCACGCCATTCTCCTGCCTCAGCCTCCTGAGTAGCTAGGACTACAGGTGCCCACCACCACGCCCGGCTAATTTTTTGTATTTTTAGTAGGGACAGGGTTTCACCGTGGTCTCGGTCTCCTGACCTCGTGATCCACCCGCCTCGGCCTCCCAAAGTGGAGAAAATATTTATAACACTTAAATTATCCTCATTCTTTAAAGCCTAGCATTGATGTGAGACAAAATTTTTATGGAAATTTACTTTAAAAATTTATATTATAATTTACATTTTCTTTATTAACAGTCTCAACAAGAAAAGAAAGTCTTCAATTACACAATGTGACAAAAGGTAATCTTGAATTACATAACTACTATGTTTGTATGAAAATATCTGAATTATGTTGTTGCTTAATATTAAATTGTTTTGGAACAAAGAAATCTAGAAGATAAAAACTTCTCTTAATAGCAGAGGAAGTGGACAGGTAGAAAATCTAGCAGAAAGCTTACATTTCAATAGAAAATAAGAAAACGTGAAGAAATCAGAACCATTAGCAACATTAACATGAACAAATATTCTGTTACACATCAGAAGAAAAAAATTATCAATTACAACGACTTTTTTAGCATGAATAATGTCAAAAGTAACATGGTAGTAAAAATAAATATTACTGGGATTTATTTTTATCTATCGCTAAATAACATATAGTTAAGATCATGAATATATTTTTTATTGCTTATAAATTAGAACTTTAAATTAATTCAACCTAGACACATAATAGGCAAATGCCAGCATGCACAATGCAGACATTTTTTTCTTAAAAAGAGAATGATCTATTTTGCTGATATTATCATAAAACTATAAAGTTTATACTAAATTATGTAGCCTTGGCAACATAATTTTAGGCAAATTCAATTACTTTTAAAAAGCGCTTTAAATTCTAAGGTGCTAGGTAAACATATCATAACTAAGACAACTATTTTCATTCATAGCAAATACATAAATCTCTAGTAAGGAGAGAAAAAAGCTTTGTTTTTCACTGACTCCCTTTTACTGCTCACTGTGGTGTGTATCCGTGAAATGACTAGACATATCTAGACATACCTTTTACACATAAAATTATTAATGTATCATAATTATCACTAATATTAAGAGGTAAAACTTTCAATAGGACAAATTACATTTGTAGAATAATATAGGGGCATAATTTTTATATTAAAACATTCTTTTAAATATTGTTTAATATTCTTTGAGATAATCAGCCAGAAAGATGAGAAAAAATAAATTAATTAGAAAACGTATGGTTATACCTTTTCCTATTATTAGTTTACTTAATTCTTAGTAAAGCCCAATTATCATGCCCAGTTTAAAGATGAGATAAGTGCAATAAAAGAAAATCTAACATCTCAAGAGTATTTATATGGTACAGACAAGATTTGGCTCCAAGTTTGTATGTTTCCAAACACTATAATGGTTAAGGCCATCTATTCGTAGTTCAGTATTCTATTACGCTGCTGCAAATACAAGAGACAGTTTTCTGCCAATCACAGCCGCCCAAGGATAGAGTATATCTCAATTTGCCCCCAAGGGAGTGATTATTAGAGAGATGATTTGAGGAAACCTCTGCAACTCAGCTGTACAAGGGATTCAGACTTCTGATTCAGACTTCTCACTCTGTTCTGTGAATCTATCGTTTTAAAGTCTTCATCTTGTGAAAACAGTGGAGAAAAATGATTATGTACGAAAGCACAAGTCCAACTCAAGAGATAATTGAGAGCAGGCATATTTTTATTCATTCCTTCATTTAACAGTTCATTATATATCAGTCAAAGTCTATTTTTCCCTAAATTTCTGTCTTCCTAACCAATGCTAGTAGTTTTAAAGAAAAAAATAGTAACATGTTAGTCTTAGTGAAATAGTTTTCCAAATTATTTATTTTATAATTTTATGCATGAAGCATAGTACTCTAATAATACTGAAAATATGTATCCAAGCTGAAAATGTTTTTTTAAATAGGAATAACCTAATTTTTATAAAATTTTAATCCTTAGGTTTATGTTAGAAACTCTACAAATCTCAAAATAAACCATGTAACACAGGTTGCTTAAAAATCATATTTTCTAGTCTGGCTCTTTAAATGAGACTAATGTCAGAATGGAACTGTTACTAGTCTTTTTCAAGAAATTAGAATGTCTGCTCTAGTGTTTGGGACAATAATTTCACCTTAGTTATTTTGTCCTACATACAGCTTAATAGGAAAGCACATTTCTTTGAAGAATAATAACCTCTCATTGAAATAAATAAGTTATTATGAAAAAGTAAACTTACTTTGCATGTTGTTTTTTAAGATTTATTTTATAGTCTGGTAATTATTTATCTATCTTTGAGAGAAAAATAATTCTAAACGATATATTTTATAAAGTCTGGGAATTTTAAAGAAAATATTTAGCTGTTACATAATACAAAGTAATTTTATTCAAGCTAAGTATAATAATAGTTGAGCCAAAACTCTTAATTTAACAAAGATCTTGATTTTAGTAAGAGTATTTAAAAAGCATACAGATTTTGTGACACTTTGATGAATAGCTTTTTTGAGAGCTGACATATTTTCTTAGATAAAATAGATTAACCAAGATATTCAAAGAATCAGCCAGGCATAGTAACTCATACCTGTAATACCAGCTACTTGGGAGGCAGAGGAGGGAGGATTGCTTGAGCACAGGAATTTGAGGCTGCAGTGAGCTGTGATTGTACCACTTCATGTCATCTTGGGCAACTGAGACCCTATCTCTAAATAAAAATTAAAAAAATTAAAAATTATAACAAAACAAAGACGTATGTTGACAGGCAATAGATGACTGTATTTCTTCATTGGTTCTTAAATAATAAGCAAGAAACAAAATAATTAGATATTTTTGTAAAGTCCACTGATTTATAATTTCCTTGCATTTTATCTCAGTTAAACAAAACTTATTTATTTTCTCTTTTTAGCAGAAAAACCTGCAAGAGTATCAAGTAAGTACAGTTTGTATTAATGACAAGTTCTCTTTGATACATAGTATCAATTTTAAGATGAAATTCATAAAATATTTTTATTTTTGATGTGTTCAGTGTAGTTTATTCTAAACTAAATCCTCTGACAGGAATTTATTAGCTTTTATTGTTACTTATGTTGAAACTTAAAAAAAAACTATGTTATTTGAAATTACAACTTGTAACAGAAATACCTTATTATTTTCTCAAGCCTGAAAATAAAAGTGACTTGCATTTAAATAAATAAATATTTTCAGTGATTAAAGTCAAGTGAAATAAAATAATTCTGTGTCTGCCTTAAACTGTCAATCACTAGAAATGTGTTAAAGACCACATATGGTCGAACAGTGATGCTTTTGCTGCTGTTTTCTGATGTTCGTTAACCTAAATAAAATTGTATATCTAAGAAACCTAAATTGTAATTTAATTGTATAGCTATAATTTAATTGTAAACCTAAATTGTAATATAATTGTATATCTAAGAAACCTAAATATAATTGTATATCTAAGAAAAACAGCGTAGTTAGGAATGGATGTATCTCCTATAGTATAAACCACAACTCCCAGAATAGATTCTCTAGAATATCAGGATTCAGGTACAGATAAAAATATTATGTATATAGGATATAACTGTAAATATTCTTACAAGTTCCTAAGATTCAAGGAAATAACAATTTATCCTTTTTTATTTCCATATTTATGAAAAAATATTCTAAATAATACCACCCAATACAAATATAAAATGTGACATATATGTAATTTTAATTTCATATGTGCAATTTTAATTTTAATATGTAATTTTAATTTTCTAGTTGACACATTAAAAGACAAAAAGAAACAAGTGAAAATAATTTTAGTAATATTTTATTTTATGTAACTTATTTTATACAAATGTTATTTCAATATATAATCAATATAGAAATGCATTTATCCCTACATTCTTTTTTTGTATTGAGATTTTGAAATCTTATGTGTATTTTACACTTACACTACATTTTATCTTGTGCTAGTCACATTTCAATTTCCCAAAGCCCCGTGTAGTCAGTGGCTACAGCATTGGATAGAGAAGGTCCTACTGTACCTAATGCTAATATTGAAGACTATAAAAATGAACCATTAAAATATGATACCGCATGTCATTCAAAGGTCTTTGATTACAGGTGATCATAGACTTGCTTCAGAAATTTAAAAAAAGGGAAGATATTGTAAGGACACAAAATTGTCCCACTGATGGCAAGGGCAAAATGTTCTTGGGAGCTGCCCTATTCCACACCATTCCCCTACAGCCAAAGGTAATGAGAGCTGACTACATAAGGAGGTAATGCCAAGATTTTTGCCTTGAAGAATGGTTAGGATTTGGATAGCTGGAGAAAAAGATAGAAATGCCTGACAAAGAAAGATAGCATCAGAAGTATTGGTTGAAGTTGAGGTGTAGTGTTAGAAAGAAGTGGAAAGTAAGCACATTTAGGGTGAAACTGTCAGGTAGAGAATATTCAAGACCAAAATATTTTAGAATGTGCCACAGAAAGCTATGGTTTACTTCCTCCTAGAAGGAAGTAAAAAGTCAAGGAATTATTGGGACACCTAACTTCATAGTAATAGCAGTAGTAGTAGTAAGAGTAAGATTATGAGCAGTAACTGAAAAGGGAAAGATATGAGAAAGAAAAATATATCATTTAAAATATATCATTTCTATGGACCATATTAAAATAAATGATCAGATACATCATGGAATGATTATATTTAATAAGGTGGTTTTCTGAGTATATGAAGCTTATTTTCTCTATAGCATACATTATTGTTTTTATTATGCTTTTTTAGGAGCAATCATCAAAAAACTGTCTTAGGTATTTATAAAGAAGAGCATACTATATATATTTGAAACTAAACAAGTATCATTCTTTTTCTGAATCCTTTTACAGCATTATGTATATGTATATTTTGTTGGTGGTAGGAGTGGGTTTGGGGGCTCAGACTTTTTTTTCAGTCATTTATTTCTCTTTAACTAAAGGAGCTTCATGAAATAGCTATGCTTTGTGGCCATCACTCTCTTCCCCTAACTCCACTCTAGTGCCTGCACCTCTTGTCTAGCAGGGACCAGGTCCTCCAACTTTTACAGCCATGAGCATGTCATGTGTTTGTGTTCTCTTCAATTTCTTTAATCAGTGTTTGTAGTTTTCCTTGTAGAGATCTTTCTCTTTCTTGATTAGATTTATTCCTAGGTATTTTTCTGATAGCTGTTATAAATGCGATTACCTTCTTGATTTCTTTTACAGCTAGTTCATTATTGGTGTATGGAAATGCTACTCATTTTTATGTTTATTTTGTATTCTGCAACTTTACTGAATTTATTTATCAAATCTAGAAGTTTTTTTGGTGGAGTCCTTAGGATTTTCTAGGTATAAGATCATAGCTTCAGCAAAGTGGGATAGTTTGAATTATTTTCCAATGTGGATGCCTTTTATTTCTTTCTCGTTTCATTGTTCTGGCTAGGACATTCTATTTCTTTCTTTCTCTTGTTTTGATTGTTCTGGCTAGGACATTCTATTCTTCCTCCTTTTGAAGTCATCATGTCTATTATTTCCATCTTTATGTCCATGTGTACACATTGTTTAGCTCCCACTTATAAGTGATAATGCATGATAAATTTGTTTTTCTGTTTCAGTTATTTCACGTATGATAATGGGCTTCAGCTCCATCCATGTTGCTGCAAAATACATGATTTTACTCTTTTTTATGGCTTCATAGTATTCCATGGTATATAAATACTACATGTTCTTTAATTATCCGTTAATGGGCACTTATGTTGATTCCATGACTTTGCTATTGTGAATAGTGCTGCAATAAACATAGAAGTACAGGTATCTTTTTAATATAATTATTTCTTTTCGTTTGGGTAGATATGCAGTAGCGGGATTGCTGGGTCAAATGTTAGTTCTAATTTAGTTCTTTGAGAAATCTCCATAATGTTTTCCATAGGAATTGAACCAATTTACATTCCAACCAACAGTGTATAAGCCTTCCTTTTCTCCACATCCTCGTCAACATCTGTTTTTGTTTTTTTTTTTTGACTTTTTCATAATAGCCATTTTGACTGGTGTAAGATAGTATCTTATTATGGTTTTAATTTCTGTCATAATTAGTAATGCTCAGTATGTTTTCATATGTTTGTTGGCTGATTGTATGTATTCTTTTGCGAGATGTCTGTTCATTTGCCCACTTTTCAAATGGGTTGTTCTTCATTCTGTTGATGTGATGTATCAGGTTTATTGATTTGCACATGTTAAGCCATCCTTGCATCCCTGGGATGAATCCTACTTGGTCATGGTGTATTATCTTTTCGATATGATGTTGGATTCATTTTGCTAGTATTTTGCTGAGGATTTTTGCATCTATATTCGACAGAGACATTGGTTGGGAGTTTTATTTCTTTGTGTGTCCTTGTCTGGTTTTGATATCAGGGCAATTCTGACCTTGTAGACTGAGTTAGGGAGAGTTCTCTCCTCATTAATTTCTTGGAATAGTTTTAAAACTGGTATTAAGTTTTTCTTTCTATGTTTCAAGAATTTGACTATGAATCCATCCAGTCCTGGAATTTTCTTTGATGAGAGATTTTTTTATTACTGACTAAATTTTGCTACAGTTGGTCTGTTCAGGTCCTATTTCTTCCTAAGTCGATCTTGGTGAGTTTTATGTTTTCAGGAGTTTATCAGTATCCAATATGTTTTCCAGTTAATTAGCATATAGTTGTGCATATGAGTCTCTGATTTTTTTTTTTTTTTTGAGATGGAGTCTCGCTCTGTCACCCAGGCTGGAGTGCAGTGGCGCTATCTCAGCTCACTGCAACCTCCACCTCCTGGGTTCAAGGAGTTCTGCCTCAGCCTCTGGAGTAGCTGGGATTACAGGTGCCCACCACCACACCTGGCTAATTTCTGTATTTTCAGTAGAGACAGGGTCTCACCATGTTGGCCAGTCTGGTCTCGAACTCCTGACCTCAGGTGATCCACCCACCTCAGCCTCCCAAAGTGCTGGGATTACAGGCTTGAGCCACCATGCCCGGCTTGATCTTTTGTATTTCTGTGGTATCTGTTATACTGTCTCCTTTTTCTTCTGAGTTTACTTGGATCTTATTTCTTATATTCCTGCTTAGGCTAGCTGGCTGTTTTGATTTTTTTATTTCAACACAAAATTTTATTGATCTTTTGCTTAATTTTATTTCAGTCTTTAATCCATCTTGAGTTAATTTTTTGTATAAGGTGTAAGGAAGGGGTCCAGTTTCAGTTTTCTGCACATGGCTAGCCAGTTTTCCCAACAACATTTATTAAATAGAGAATCCTTTCCCCATTGTTTGTTTTTGTCAGGTTTGTCAAAGATCAGATGGTTGTAGATGTGTGGTATTATTTCTGAGGGCTCTGTTCTGTTCCATTGGTCAATATCTCTGTTTTGGTACCAGTACCGTGCTGTTTTGTTTACTGTAGCTTTGTAGTATAGTTTGAGGTCAGGTAGCATGATGCCTCCAGCTTTGTTCCTTTTGCTTAGGATTGTCTTGACTATACAGGCTCTTTTCTGGTTCCATATGAAATCTAAAGTACTTTTTTCTAATTCTGTGAAGAAAGTCTGTGGTAGCTTGACCAGAATAGCACTGAATCTATAAATTACTTTGGGTAGTAGGGTCATTTTAACAATATTGATTCTTCTCCTCCATGATCATGGAATGTTTTTCCATTTGTTTGTTTTCTCTCTTATTTTCTTAAGCAACGGTTTGTAGTTCTCCTTGAAGAGGTCCTTCACATTCCTTGTTAGTTGTATTCCTAGGTATTTTATTCTCTTTGTAGCAATTGTGAATGAAAGTTCACTCATGATTTGGCTCTCTGTTTGTCTGTTATTGGTGTATAGGAATTCTTGTAATTTTTGCACATCGATTTTGTATCCTGAGACTTTGCTGAAGTTGCTTATTAGCTAAAGGAGTTTTTGGGCTGAGACAATGGGATTTTCCAAATATGCAATCATATCATCTGCAAACAGAGACAATTTGACTTCCTCTCTTCCTGTTAAAATACTCTTTATTTATTTCTCTTGCCTAATAGCCCTGGTCAGAACTTCCAATACTATGTTAAATAGGAGTGGTGAGAGAGGGCATACTTGTCTTGTGCCAGTTTTCAAAGGGAATCCTTCCAGCTTTTGCCCATTCAGTATGCTGTTGGTTGTGAGTTTGTCATAAATAGCTCTTATTATTTTGAGATACATTCCATCAATACCTAGTTTATTGAGTGTTTTTAGCATGAAGCAGTGTTGAATTTAATCGAAGAACTTTCTGCATCTATTGAGATAATCATGTGGTTTTTGTCATTGGTTCTGTTTATGTGATGGATTATGTTTATTGATTTGTGCATGTTGAACCAACCTTGTACCCCAGCGATGAAGCCAACTTGATCGTGGTGGATAAGCTTTTTGATGTGCTGCTGGATTTGGTTTGTCAGTATTTTATTGAGGATTCTTGCATCGACGTTCATCAGGGATATTGGCCTGAAATTTTCTTTTTTTTTTTGTTATGTCTCCGCCAGATTTTGGTATCAGGATGATGCTGGCCTCGTAAAATGAGTTAGGGAAGAGTCCTTCTTATTCTATTGTTTGGAATAGTTTCAGAAGGTGTGGTACCAACTCCTCTTTGTACCTCTGGTAGAACTTGGCTGTGAATCCATCTGCTCCTGGGCTTTTTTTTTTTTTTTTTTTTTTTGGTTGATAGGCTATTAATTAGTGCCTCAATTTCAGAACATTTTATTGGTATATTCAGGGATTTGACTTCTTCCTGGTTTGGTCTTGGGAGGGTGTATGTGTCCTGGAATTTATCCACTTCTTCTAGATTTTATAGTTTATTTGCATAGAAGTGTTTATAGTATTCTCTGATGGTAGTTTGTATTTCTGTGGAATCAGTGGTGATATCCCCTTTATCATTTTTTATTGTGTCTATTTGATTCTTCTCTCTTTTCTTCTCTATTAGTCTGGCTAGTGGTCTATTTTGTTAATCATTTCAAAAAACAGCTCCTAGATTCACTGATTTTTTTGAAGAGATTTTCGTGTCTCTATCTCCTTCAGTTCTCCTCAGATCTCGGTTATTTCTTGTCTTCTGCTAGATTTTGAATTTGTTTGCTCTTGTTTCTCTAGTCCTTTTAATTGTGATGTTAGCATGTCGATTTTGAATCTTTCCCGCTTTCTCATGTGGGCATTTAGTGCTATAAATTTCCCTCTAAACACTGCTTTATCTGTGTCCCAGAGATTCTGGTACCTTGTGTCTTTGTTCTCACTGGTGTCAAAGAACTCATTTATTTCTGCCTTCATTTCTTTATGTACCCAGTAGTCATTCAGGAGCAGGTTGTTCAGTTTCCCTGTAGTTTTGCGGTTTTGAGGGAGTTTCTTAATCCTGAGTTACAATTTGATTGCACTGTGATCCGAGTGACTGTTAATGATTTACATTCTTTTGCATTTGCTGAGGAGTGCTTTACTTCCAACTATGTGGTCAGTTTTGGAATAAGTGCTATGTGGTGCTGAGAAGAATGTATATTTTTTTGATTCGGTTGGAGAGTTCTGTAGATGTCTATTAGGTCCGCTTGGGTCAGAGATGAGTTCAAGTCCTGAATATCCTTGTTAATGTTCTGTCTTGTTGTTCTGTCTAGTATTGAAAGTGGGATGTTAAAGTTTCCCACTATTATTGTGTGGGAGTCTAAGTCTCTTTGTAGGTCTCTAAAAACTTGCTTTATCAATCTGGGTGCTCCTGTATTGGGTGCATTATATATTTAAAATAGTTAGCGCTTCTTGTTGCATTGATCCCTTTACCATTATGTAATGCCCTCCTTTGTCTCTTTTCATCTTTGTTGGTTTAAAGTCTATTTTATCGGAGACTAGGATTTGCTACCCCTGCTTTGTTTTCTTTCCATTTGCTTGGTAAATCTTCCCCCATCCCTTTATTTTGAGCGTATGTGTGTCTTTGCATGTGTGACATGTCTCCTGAATACAGCACACTGATGGGTCTTGACTCTAGCCAATTTACCAGTCTGTGTTTTTTAATTGGGGCATTTAGCCCATTTACATTTAAGGTTAACATTGTTATGTGTGAATTTGATCCTGTCATTATGATGCCAGCTGGCTATTTTGCACATTAGTTTATGCAGTTTCTTCATAGTGTTGATAGTCTTCACATTTTGGTATGTTTTTGCAGTGGCTGGTACCAGTTTTTATTTTCCATATTTAGTGCTTCCTTTAGGAGCTCTTGTAAGGCAGGCCTGGTGGTGACAAAATCCCTCAGCATTTGCTTGTCTGTAAAGGATTTTATTTCTCCTTCGTTTATGAAGCTTAGTTTGGTTGGATATGCAATTCTGGGTTGAAAATTGTTTTCTTTAAGATTGTTTATAAAAGTATAACCTATTTTTATTGATTATATTTTCCCAAATTGAAAATTTTCAGTAATTTCAGAAAACTAGAATTTCCCAATAAGTTTGTCATTCCCATTTGAAGTAATATTTCAATTTGTCAAATAATAATGTTACTATTAGAGTAAGTAAATTATAAAATTATAATTCAGTGGCAGAAAAGAACTAATCTTCTTAAACACAGAAATTCTTAAACACAAACAGAATGTGCTTCATTTTTTGTTGATAGCATCTTTACTTTCCTTTTTTACATAATTAATGATACTTTCTAGCATAACCAAATTCAACCTAAAAGCTACTTCAGAGTAAATTCACCTCAAAAATCAAGTAATTTATGTTATCTCAAACTAAGTTGTTGATAAAAATAATATGCCATCAATTAATGACATATCAATATTTTAACTTTTAAATAAATGAATCAATTTTATCACGTTACAACATATGTCAGTCCCATATCTAGCACTGCACAAGAAAATTTAATAGTCTAATTTGGATGTAGTTACAGAACAAGTCTTTAAACATTGTTTGCTTAACTTTACAAAATACGAGTTTGAATGATGTTATACATGCCCAATTATGTTTTGAATTCATTTGTCTAAAATTAGATCTAAATGTTTCCAAAAAATAAACTGAATTGCTGAAACTAAAATGGCTATTAAGTCTCTTTTACTACTTTGTTAATATTGTTTGTGAAAAAAAAATCCATTTCTATAAATATGTAACTGTATGGCTTTTTTTTTACATTGTTTCAGCAAGTAAGATTGATTATATACTGAAATCAAAAACAGAAAGAGAAAAAAAGACCTTCTCATTTCTAAAATAATTTATCGGAAAATAAAGTTTTGGGAGAGAGATCATAATTTTTTTCATAACTTTAATTTATATACAAATTAATATCAAAAATTTGAATTTCCTGTCCTTCTTACTAATATAAATTATTCCAGTCTATTTTGCTCTTTAAAAATACTTTATTATGTAGTTTCTGATACATACAAAGTAACATATATTTGAAAACTGGATAATACAAATACTGTGACTTCACTATTCTAACCCTTGATTTCTATCAGAAGTAACTACTACAATGAGTTTCATTTTTATGATTCCCTTGATTACTTTTGTCTAATTTTATGACATACATTGATCTCTCATCTCTCTGTGTGTGTAGCACATTGTAGAACATACTCTGAAATTTTTTACTTAGTGTTATGCTTCTCAGATTTATCAGTATTTTTGAGTAGTTATATTTTACTTATTTTCACTGCCATATACAGTATATTACTTTGTGAACATATACATTTAATCAGTTCTACTCTTGATGGACATTTACAGTGCTTCCCATTTATTTGAGATTTTTCTGTTTCCTTTATAAATATCAAATATGTATGCTTATTTTATTAATCTATTTCCTTTCTACTTTTACATATGTACGTAACAGCTATAAATTTTCCTTTAAGCACTATTTCAGCAGCATCCCACAAACTTTTATATGTAGTATTTTCATTACAATTCAGTGTTAAGCATATTTAATTTCCATTATAATTAATTTTAGCTAGTGTATTATGTAGATTTTATTTGTAGAGTATATTGTTAAATTTCTAAACCTATGGGAATTACTGACATTATTCTTATTTAACCAAACTCCAATTTAATTGTGTAGTAATCACAGGAAAAGTGTTTTCTTTGAAATGTGTTCAGTGTTTATCTTGTGAACTAACATATTAGTTTCAGTAAATACTGTATATATGATTGAGAAGATTGTGTCTTTGCTAATGGTTGAAAGCACAATTCT
The DNA here is from genome assembly GCF_009828535.3 of Hylobates moloch. Lineage (NCBI taxonomy): Eukaryota > Metazoa > Chordata > Mammalia > Primates > Hylobatidae > Hylobates > Hylobates moloch. The sequence continues at coordinate 140,951,590 of NW_026652277.1, read as the reverse complement.
ATAGCCATTAAATCAAGCTTAATTTTCTTTTTAATTACCCTGTATCTTCTTTGACTTTTTGTATATTTGAAGTATCAATAACTGAATAAACTATATTGACATCTTCTCCTATGATGAGAAATTATCAGTTTATCTCTGTAGTTTAATCAATTTTTATATCAGGTGCTATTTCATGTTATACGTAAGTTTATATCAATTTTGTGTCTTTCTGATATATTGAACATTTATCTTCATGTGATGACTTCTATATCCCTTATAATGCTCTTTTTAAAAAGAGTATATGGCCGGGCATAGTGGCGCACGCCTGTAATCCCACCACTTTGGGAGGCCAAGGTGGGCAGATCATGAGGTCAGGAGATAGAGACCATCCTGGCTAACATGTCTCTACTAAAATACAAAAAATTAGCCAGGCATGGAGATGTGCGCCTGTAGTTCCAGCCACTTGGGAGGCTGAGGCAGGAGAATCGCTTGAACCCAGGAGGTAGAGTTTGCAGTGAGCAGAGATTGTGCTACTGCACTCCAGCCTGGCCAAAGAGTGAGACTCCGTGTCAAAAACAAAGCAAAATAAAACAAAAAAGAGTATTATGCAGTATGTCTGATATTAATATAATTATTCTAGCTTTCTTTCGGTTAATATTTTATCTGAATGTGTTTTCAATTAAACCTTTACTTTTTGTCCTTTCGTGACATTATGTTTTATATATGTGTCTATCAAACAATACTGAGCTAAATTTTATTTTACATTATATACTACAATGATCTTTAGTTTTAATCTGATGAATGTAGACTATTTACATTTACCATGATTATTAATATCTTAGGTCGGGTTCTCACTGTCTTGTTGCTTTCTCTTTCTCATGCTCTCTCAATGCTTCTTTATCATCTTTCTTGACTTTTATAAATTGAGGGTTTTTTCCTTTTATATGTTTTTATTATTCTATTTTGCAGAGACCATACCTTATTTCTATTACTTTAGCGATTATCCTTACATTTTAACCATACCCACCTAACAAAGTATAAAATTGCTACTTGAAAACCCCTCCTAAACAAGAGAGGAATATGAAAACATTTAAATTCCAACACATCTAATCTTGACTTACATGGTAATTTTGTTCCAAAACCTGAATATGTGAATTTTATTAGTATTAGTTGTTTAATCAGTATGTGCCTATCTGTACTTATATGTTTACCAGTTTAATTGTTTACCATTTCTTTTGCATTTTTGACTTTCTTTTGATAGCATACTTTTCCTAGTAGTGCCTTCTATGAAATTGCCTTGGGTAGAGTTCTATTAGTAGAAAACATTCTTAGTTTTTACTTACTTGACAGCTTTTCTGTATCATTTCATTCCCGAAAGCCTTTTATTTTTTCTGTCACATAATCTAGGCTTCCAATTATACACTTTTAAGCATCTTTTAATGTATTATTCGACTCTATTGTTTTCTTTTCTACTGATAGAATAGGGGAATGCTGTTTTCAATTAAACTGTCATTTCTTCCTGTGTAATATATCTTTTCTCTCTGCCTTCTTCAAGTATGTTCTCTTAGCCTTTGTTCTGCTGCAGTTTTACTATAGTTTGTTGGAATGAGGATTTCTTCTTATTGTGACATACTTTCAGGGCACAGGAATTTATCATTTTCTTATACCTACTTGAGGAATCCATTACCATTGTTTCTTCAAAATATTGTCTGTTTTCCATTTTTTCTCCTTTATGCCACTGCAAAAAAAGCAAGAAAAAAAATTAATACATTTGGAAAGGAAAAAACAAAACCAGCCCTATTCACATGATTGTCTATGTAGCAAGTCTAAAACCTGTATAAACACAAAAACTGGAATTAGTAAGTGAGTCTCAAAAGGTAGTAGGGTGTCCGGGCGCAGTGGCTTATGCCTGTAATCCCAGCATTTTGGGAGGCTGAGGCAGGCAGTTCATGAGGTCAGGAGTTCGAGACCAGCCTGGCCAAGATGGTGAAACTCTGTCTCTGCTAAAAATACAAAAATTAGCCGGGCATGGTGGCACATACCTGTAGTCCCAGCCACTCGGGAAGCTGAGAGAGGAAAATCCCTTGAACCAGTGAGGCAGAGTTTGCAGTGAGCCAAGATTGCACCACTGCACTCCAGCCTGGGCGACAGAGAGAGACTCCATCTCAAAAAAAAAAAAAAGTAGTAGGGTATAAAGTTAATACAGAAAACTCATTATTTCCCACATGCAACATGCAATTGGAAACAAAATTTAAAAAAAAATTAGTTCAGGTTACCTAATATGAAATACTTATGTATAAATCAATATATATATATGATCTATATGTTGAAAACCACAAGATGACGATAAAAATTATTAAAGAAAATCTAAAATAAGTAGAGCTATACCATATTCATAAATTGGAAGATTCAACATAGCAAAGAGGTCAGTTATCCCCAAATTGATCTATAATTTAATGCAATTGCAATCAAAATCTCAGACAGAATTTCTTAATATATAAAATCTCTTTTACAATAGCTAAAACATTTTTTAAAAGAACAAAATTTGGAATAATCATATTACCTAATTTTAAATGTTACTGTACACTTACAGTAATCACGAGAGTATGGTATTTGCAAAGATATAGCCACATAGATCAATGTAGCATTAAAAATCCAAGAAATAGACCCACATAACATAAACATTTGATTTGTAATAAAAGTTCCGAAGCAATTTAGTGGAGAATAAGTAGACTTTTTAACCAATGGCACTCAAACAATTGGACATCTATGTATTTTTTGAAAATAAACTGCTATCTTCACATAGTATGCAAAAATTAATCAAAAATAGATATCTCTAAATGTAAAACATGAAATTATCAAACTTTTAGGAGAAAACATCTTTGAGACCTAACATTAGACAAAGAGTTACAAGATATGACACCAAAAGGAATATTTGTAAAAGAAAAAATAATAAATTGTATACCATCTCAAAATTAAAAATGTATGCTCTGTGGAAGAGTAAAGACTACATATCCAACAAAGGCTTTGTATTTTTTACAAATTGGGTGAAATAAAATGTTAGTTAAAATTAATTTTTAAAAGTAAACAAAAGATTTTAACACATACTTCACCAAAGAGGATGTATGAATGGCAAATAAGAATCAGAAAAGATATTTGACATTATTAGCTATTAGAGAATTGCAAACTAAGCCACCATTATATAACAGCACACATTTATTAGAATAAGTAAACTTTTTAAAAACATAGAAAAACAAAAACAAGTGCTGGCAAGCATTTGAAACAACCAGAACTTTCATACATTGCTGTTGGGAAGGCAAAATGGTACTGGCACTATAGAAAACTGAGTTTCTTATAAAGAGAAACACATGCTTATGTTATGACCCAACCATCTCACTCCTGAAGGATGAGAGAAATAAAAATTTATGTTTGCCTAAAAATGTGAACATAAATGTTTGTTGCAGCTGTATTCACAATCGCCAAATCTGGAAATAACCCAAATGTCCGTCAACAGGCAAATGGATATAGAAGCTGTAGTACATCCACACAACAGAATATTTCTCAGGAACAAAAATTCATATGTGCAACAGTTATATGAATTCAAATGCATTATTTCTTCTGAAGTTAAGCTCCAAAGGTTCCACATGGGAAGTTTTCATGCATATGAAATTCTTCCATTGGGTTACAGCTCAGTAGTTGCCCAAGGTTAGGGACAGAGGGAGAGTGTCACTATAAAGGAGGAGAACAAAGGTATTTTTTGGAGGTGATTGTGGTTGTAGTCACACACATCTATACGTGTCTTAAAATTCATATTTGTGTCTTAAAATTCATAGAAGTTTGCACTGAAAAACTCAATTTACTGTGTGATTATTTTAAAAAATAAACCTTAAAAAATAAAATAAATAACGTACAAAACTTGTGACAGATAGCTTTTTGAGATTTCCTAGCTGGGTTACTTTTTCTCACTTACCTGACCTTACCTTTTTCTTTGTCTTTACTGACCCTGTCCTGCTCAACTTTTATTCCACTCCCAGCAGTTCCTTACCATTTGTGGGAATCCATCCTGAAAGTGAGCCCTGGCTTGTCAGTTTCCCAAGGTCACAGGGTATCTGATGGTTCCAGCACCTTCGGCTCTCAATGCTTACCTGCTTTGGACTTGACAAAGTCCCTCACAACTTTAGCTGATGATCTCATCAGTCTGACTTCCTTTGGGAAATACCTATTGGCTATCTGAGAGACTGATCACCATCTCTCAGACTCCCCATGGTTTCCCTCTGCTTCGTCTTCCACAGACTTTGATTCCTTGTAGATTTTTGACTATTCATTTGTCTCAATACATAGATATCTTAGGGTTCATCTAATTTGTTATAAATATTGTTCATGGTTTTTGCTGTCTACCTATTCTGTCCATTTTAGGGGGAGATATATGAAGGAAATTTAAGATCTATGTTGCTATTATGTTCTCACAGTCCCCTAGGACAGTTTTATCATTGTCCCACCCTCCCTGGCTTAACAAACGATCCCAGCCTCTACACCCCCATTTTGCTCCTTGCACACTTAATTACTGAATTTCAGTTTTAATATAAGCACTTATCCTAATGTGACCCAACTTTTCATGTATCAGCAGGGTTAGTTTTTTATTTTAATTTCCCTGGGACAGAAGGGACAATTCTATTTGAAGATTTCCTTTACCTCCTCTAAACCCAGTCCTTCAACAAAAGGTATCAGTTTTGTTGCTGTGAATGAGCACTTTAGTGTATTCAGTCTATCATATTTTCAGAAGTATTAGTGTCTAATAGTTTTTAAGATTTTATCCACAAATCTTATTTTAACCAAGATTATTGCCTTTCTTTTTCTAAATTAAAAAACAAGATATCTTACGTCCCAGTTCTAGACAATTGTGTAAAACTAATTATGTCATTAAAAATTTAGCGAGTGCTTCATCATAGAATCCTAAATTTAATCTTTATTAAAGCAAAACCATTCTCAACTAATACAGATATGTACAAACTGAAAAAAAGTCTTCTTGTAATGAATGGATGAAAGCTTATTTCAGGCTACACATGGGTGTATATATATTTAATATATGTGTGTTTATAAACATATATACACATACCTATACATAAATGCACACACATATATATGATTTGAAAGTGATTATTTTTATAAAACGACTTCTGTTTTGTTAGAGGTCACATGCTGAAATGGAATGGCAACATTACTGTAGTTTTTGCTAAACAAATTAGCACTGAATTCATAATAGACATATGTATACAGATTGTATCATAGGGTAGTAGTTGATACCAGGGAAACTAGCTTCAGAAGTACTGGTTCCCATCATGACTTAAAAGCTGAATAACTTGGAAAAATTACTTAATATTTTTGTGCTTCAATAGCTTTATTTTTAAATTTTGAATAAAAATATTCATCTCATAGAAATTTTGGGTAGATTAAGATAAAATAGTAGAGTGCATAAATAGGGATTGGTATATAATAAATGATATTAATTGGGAACTATAAGAATGAGGATGATGATGATGATGATGTAATGACAATGGGTTACTCCCCTAGCAAGGGACAGATTTCAATTATTGAACGTTTGTGTCAAAATGGATACAATTATTAAATGAAAAAAATAAAAAGAAAACATCTATCTCTTATTTTTGCTTGGATTTAAAACAATCTCACTTTTTAAAGCAAAAGTGATTAAATTCATGATGATTTTGTTTTAGGAGAAAAAGTTGGCTGAAGCCTCCTTAATATGTACCAGTGATCATACTCACCACTCTGATCACCCCTTTTGCTAGACTCCAGAGAAAGGTTGTGTATAAGGCACATTTGGTGAAACGTTTGTCACTGTTCATTATTAGACTTTGGGTCCCAGCACTGTGGCCTCATTCATTTAAGGGTGATGTTAAGTTGTTCTGACATTGCCCTCAAGAGAGCCATGTTTATCCTGGGACTGATGGGACAGACACTAAGAAAGGGTCGCATACATTCATTGAACACTCCTGGCTGCACTGTGTGCTGCCTACAAAATCCAAATGTGAAATTTCCCTGCATAGTTTATTATTCCCTAGAGTCAATTTTAAGAATCTTCAGTGAGTTCTCAGTGTAGCAGTTCATTTTCTTTAAAACTCGTGATTACTTTAAATAATAGCACATATAGAAGGAGCTTCTCACACCTGAGAGCTAAAATAAACTGGTTGTCAAATGTTGCTTTGAACTACCGTGGGTTTTTAAGATTTCTTAGGAAAATGTAAACTCTTAGAAAGTAATATTCTGTTAAACCGGTTACACACAATTTGGCCAGTTAGTTGAGAAAATAATTTGGAGCTTTGGGTATCTCTGCAGAAACAGAGAGAGGCAGTGAATTTGATAAAGGAAGAGGGCTGAGGAAGAATACAAATATGCATGCTAAGCTTTTTTTGCATCTATGACCAAGGATCCTACATGTTTACTTACGAGGATTTCTTGAAACTGCACAAATCAAAATAGACTACTGGTAGAGATGAACATAGAGTAACTGAACTGGTACATATACATGCATTATTTAGGGGGCTTTGATTTATTTATAGTGTTTGCTAAGTGTGCAGAGCAGACTGGACACTACACAGAAAAATTTTATGTTTAAAAGTGAGAAAAACAAAATTAACAATCTATGCCATAAATGTGCGTTCTTCAAAGTTTGCCTTCTCCCCAAATTACAGTCTTTTTTTACTCTTTTGTATATTCCCTATCGCCAGCCTCCCATTCTCATATCAAGAAGCATTGCTTCTCCTAAGATTTACCATTCTGTATTCCTTTTTGATTCCATCCTCTCTTGCTTTCTCCCTCAATCATGCCTCTGCAGTTCTCACCATAAGAGTTTCTCCTACCTCTGCCTACAAATATTCCTTTGTACAAAATTTTCCTTGCCCTTTCTCCTCAGAGCTGTTGTCTTTTTGCTCTGCTTGCATTTGCAGCCACTTCTGAACTAGATCTCTTAGCAATTTCTCTCTACTCTTTCAGTTTTAATTCCGTGCAGCTTGGATATCTGCCCCCATTTCTGCCCCAACAATCTCCCCAAATAGCTAACCTCAAGTTCAACACAGCATTCCCAATTGTAAAGCTGAATTACCTTTTGCTCACTTCTCCCCTATTGTTAACCTCTCTAATGTCTTCCACATTGTGGGTCACCTGCTCTTTTTGAAATATTTTCCTCTCTTGGCTTTCATAATATAGGATTTTTTTTTTTTTCAGTCTATTTGCTCAGTACTGGGCTTCTGCTGTTTTTCCCCAGAGGTTGAATTCTTCCAACCTCAGCTCTCTTTCCTACTCTTCTGCGCTATTCCTCAGTGGGGCCATCCAGTTTTGTTATCTACATTATCTACTTCTTTATGGATAAGATCCAAAATTCTTCTGAAGCTTAACCTATTTTTTCAGCTCCGGTCACATTCAATTCCTAACTTCACCCTTTGTCTGCACAAGTTTACAACTGATCTTCATATAATAAACTTCTTCTTTCCCTTGTCCCTCCACCCTCTCCATATCCCAAGAGGAGATTCTACTCTTGCCATCTGACTTCTACTCCTTAGTCACTTAGACATAAAATTTTGAATTCTACTTTGACTAATCAGTATTCCTTGTCCCGGACCCTAATTTTGTTTTAAGTCATGTAGGCTTTTACTGTTTCTCCTCTAAACCATTGCATTCACTCCCCAACAGGCCCTTTTCTGACTTGTCATTCTTCTGTTTTATGTCCACTGACATTAAATTTTCCAAACTTTAAAATGATTGGGCCATGTATGTGAGAAACACTGACTATTTCTTCATTGTAAATTTGGAATAAATTCTACATTTCTAAGCCCAGGAGTCTAGGGCCTCTATAATCCAGGTATAAACTACATTAAAATTTTTTTTTGGTATGATCATTTTCTATACCTAATGTAGGTACTAGCCCAATTGAACATTCTATATTCCTAATACTGCTGCCTCCTAAATTTGATCCCATCATTCTCTTTTCCTGAACGATTCTTGGTACCTCTAACTATACAATTCATTACGATTGTTCAAAGTCCGTCACCAGTGGAAGAGTGTCCATAAAAAACTTCTTTGATCTACGTAAGAGGAATTGACCATTTCACTCTTTTTTTTTCTTTTTTTATTTATTTTTTATTTTTTTATTTTTTTTATTTTTTATTATTATACTTTAGGTTTTAGGGTACATGTGCACAATGTGCAGGTTTGTTACATATGTATCCATGTGCCATGTTGATTTCCTGCACCCATTAACTCGTCATTTAGCATTAGGTATATCTCCTAATGCTGTCCCTCCCCCCTCCCCCAACCCCACAACAGTCCCCAGAGTGTGATGTTCCCCTTCCTGTGTCCATGAGTTCTCATTGTTCAATTCCCACCTATGAGTGAGAACATGCAGTGTTTGGTTTTTTGTCCCTGTGATAGTTTACTGAGAATGATGATTTCCAGGTTCATCCATGTCCCTAAAAACGACATGAACTCATCCTTTTTTATGGCTGCATAGTATTCCATGGTGTATATGTGCCACATTTTCTTAATCCAGTCTATCACTGAGGACATATGGATTGGTTCCAAGTCTTTGCTATTGTGAATAGTGCCACAGTAAACATATGTGTGCAGGTGTCTTTATAGCAGCATGATTTATAATCCTCTGGGTATATACCCAGTAATGGAATGGCTGGGTCAAATGGTATTTCTAATTCTAGATCCTTGATGAGTCTCCACACTGTCTTCCACAACGGTTGAACCAGTTTAGAGTCCCACCAACAGTGTAAAAGTGTTCCTATTTCTCCACATCCTCTCCAGCACCTGTTGCTTCCCGACTTTTTAATGATCACCATTCTAACTGGTGTGATGGTATCTCACTATGGTTTTGATTTGCATTTCTCCATTTTTTCATGTGTCTTTCGTGATAAAGTTTTAGAAGTGTCTGTTCATATTCTCATTTTATATGGGTTGTGTTTTTTTCTTGCTTTTGGTGTTTTAGACATGAAGTACTTGCCCATGCCTATGTCCTGAATGGTATTGCCTAGGTCCTGAATGGTATTGCCTAGGTTTTCTTCTAGGGTTTTTATGGTTTTAGGTCTAATATTTAAGTCTTTAATCTATCTTGAATTAATTTTTGTATAAGGTGTAAAGAAGGGATCCAGTTTCAGCTTTCTACATATGGCTAGCCAGTTTTCCCAGCACCATTTATTAAATAGGGAATCCTTTCCCCATTTCTTGTTTTTGTCAGGTTTGTCAAAGATCAGATGGTTGTAGATGTGTGGTGTTATTTCTGAGGGCTCTGTTCTGTTCCATTGGTCAGTATCTCTGTTTTGGTACCAGTACCATGCTGTTTTGGTTACTGTGGCTTTGTAGTATAGTTTGAAGTCAGGTAGCGTGATGCCTCCAGCTTTGTTCTTTTGGCTTAGGATTGTCTTGGCAATGCGGGCTCTTTTTTTGGTTCCATATGAACTTTAAGGTAGTTTTTTCCAATTCTGTGAAGAAAGTCATTGGTAGTTTGATGGTGATGGCATTGAGTCTATAAATTACCTTGGGCAATATGGCCATTTTCACGATATTGATTCTTCCTATCCATGAGCATGGAATGTTTTTCCATTTGTTTGTGTCCTCTTTTATTTCATTGAGCAGTGGTTTGTAGTTCTCCTTGAAGAGGTCCTTCACATCCCTTGTAAGTTGGATTCTCAGGTATTTTATTCTCTTTGAAGCAATTGTGAATGGGAGTTCACTCATGATTTGGCTCTCTGTCTGTTATTGGTGTATAAGAATGCTTGTGATTTTTGCACATTGATTTTGTATCCTGAGACTTTGCTGAAGTTGCTTATCAGCTTAAGGAGATTTTGGGCTGAGATGATGAGGTTTTCTAAATATGCAATCACATCATCTGCAAACAGGGACAATTTGACTTCCTCTTTTCCTAATTGAATACGCTTTATTTCTTTCTCCTGCCTGATTGCCCTGGCCAGAACTTCCAACACTATGTTGAATAGGAGTGGTGAGAGAGGGCATCCCTGTCTTGTGTCAGTTTTCAAAGGGAATGCTTCCAGTTTTTGCCCATTCAGTATGCTATTGGCTGTGGGTTTGTCATAAATAGCTCTTATTATTTTGAGATACGTCCCATCAGTACCTAATTTATTGAGAGTTTTTAGCATGAAGGGCTGTTGAATTTTGTCAAAGGCCTTTTCTGCATCTATGGAGAAAATCATGTAGTTTTTGCCTTTGTTTCTGTTTATATGCTGGATTACAGTTATTGATTTGCATGTGTTGAACCAGCCTTGCATACCAGGGATGAACCCCAACTAGATCATGGTGGATAAGCTTTTTGATGTGCTGCTGGATTCAGTTTACCAGTATTTTATTGAGGATTTTTGAATTGATGTTCATCAGGGATATTCGTCTAAAATTCTCTTTTTTTTGTTGTGTCTCTGCCGGGCTTTGGTATCAGGATGATGCTAGCCTCATAAAATGAGTTAGGGAGGATTTCCTCTTTTTCTATTGATTGGAATAGTTTCAGAAGGAATGGTACCAGCTCCTCCTTGTACCTCTGGTAGAATTCGGCTGTGAATCCATCTGGTCCGGGACTGTTTTTGGTTGGTAGGCTATTAATTATTGCCTCAATTTCAGAGCCTGTTATTGGTCTATTCAGTTATTCAACTTCTTCCTGGTTTAGTCTTGGGAGGGTGTATGTGTCGAGGAATTTATCCATTTCTTCTAGATTTTCTAGTTTATTTGCATAGAGGTGTTTATATTATTCTCTGATGATAATTTGTATTTGTGGGATTAGTGGTGATATCCCCTTTATCATTTTTTATTATGTCTATTTGATTCTTCTCTCTTTTCTTCTTTATTAGTCTTGCTAGCAGTCTATGAATTTTGTTGATCTTTTCCAAATCAAGCTCCTGGATTCATTGATTTTTTTGAAGCATTTTTTTGTGTCTCTATCTCTGTCAGTTCTGCTCTGATCTTAGTTATTTCTTGCCTTCTGCTAGCTTTTGAAGGTGTTTGCTCTTGCTTCTCTAGTTCTTTCAATTGTGATGTTAGGGTGTCAATTTGAGATCTTTCCTGCTTTCTCTTGTGGACATTTAGTGCTATAAATTTCCCTCTACACACTGCTTTAAATGTGTCCCAGAGATTCTGGTATGTTGTGTCTTTGTTCTCATTGGTTTCAAAGAACATCTTTATTTCTGCCTTCATTTTGTTATGAACCCAGTAGTCATTCAGAAGCAGGTTGTTCAGTTTCCATGTAGTTGAGTGGTTTTGAGTGAGTTTCTTAATCCTGAGTTCTAGTTTGATTGCACTGTGGCCTGAGAGACAGTTTGTTATAATTTCTGTTCTTTTACATTTGCTGAGGAGTGTTTTACTTCCAACTATGTGGTCAATTTTGGAATAAGTGCTATTTGGTGCTGAGAAGAATGTATATTCTGTTGATTTGGGGTGGAGAGTTCTGTAGATGTGTATTAGGTCTGCTTGGTGCAGACCTGAGTTCAATTCCTGGATATCCTTGTTAACTTTCTGTCTCATTGATCTGTCTAATGTTGACAGTGGGGTGTTAAAGTCTCCCATTATTATTGTGTGGGAGTCTAAGTCTCTTTGTAGGTCTCTAAGGACTTGCTTTATGAATCTGGGTGCTCCTGTATTGGGGGCATATATATTTAGGATAGTTAGTTCTTCTTGTTGAATTGATCCCTTTACCATTATGTAATGGCCTTCTTTGTCTCTTTTGATCTTTGTTAGTTTAAAGTCTGTTTTATCAGAGACGAGGATTGCAACCCCTGCCTTTTTTTGTTTTCCATTTGCTTGGTCGATCTTCCTCCATCCCTTTATTTTAAGCCTATGTGTGTCTCTGCACATGAGATGGGTCTCTTGAATACAGCACACTGATGGGTCTTGACTCTTTATCCAATTTGCCAGTCTGCATCTTTTAATTGGAGCATTTAGCCCATTTACATTTAAGGTTAATATTGTTATGTGTGAGTTGGATCCTGTCATTATGATGTTAGCTGGTTATTTTGCTCATTAGTTGATGCAGTTTCTTCCTAGCCTCGATGATCTTTACAATTTGGCATGTTTTTGCAGTGGCTGGTACCATTTGTTCCTTTCCGTGTTTAGTGCTTCCTTCCAAAGCTCTTGTACGGCAGGCCTGATGGTGTCAACATCTCTCAGCATTTGCTCGTCTGTAAAGGATTTTATTTCTTCTACACTTATGAAGCTTAGTTTCACTGGATATGAAATTCTGGGTTGAAGATTCTTTTCTTTAAGAATGTTGAATATCGGCCCCCACTCTCTTCTGGCTTGTAGAGTTTCTGCAGAGAGATCAGCTGTTAGTCCCATGGGCTTCCCTTTCTGGGTAACCCGACCTTTCTCTCTGGCTGCCCTTAACATTTTTTCCTTTATCTCAACTTTGGTGAATCTGACAATTATGTGTCTTGGAGTTGCTCTTCTTGAGGAGTAACTTTGTGGTGTTCTCTGTATTTCCTGAATTTGAATGTTGGCCTGTCTTGCTAGGTTGGGGAAGTTCTCCTGGATAATATCCTGCAGAGTGTTTTCCAACAATTCCGTTCTCCCCATCACTTTCAGGTACACCAATCAGACATAGATTTGGTCTTTTCACATAGTCCCATATTTCTTGGAGGCTTTGTTTATTTCTTTTTACTCTTTTTTCTCTATACTTCTCTTCTTGCTTCATTTCATTCCTTTGATCTTCAATCACTGATAACCTTTCTTCCAGTTGATTGAATTGGCTACTGAGGCTTGTGCATTCGTCACATAGTTCTTGTGCCATGGTTTTCAGCTCCATCAGGTCATTTAAGGACTTCTCTACACTGGTTATTCTAGTGAGCCATTCGTCTAATCTTTTTTCAGGTTTTTTAGCTTCTTTGCAATGGGTTCAATCTTCCTCCTTTAGCTTGGAGAAGTTTGATTGTCTGAAGCCTTCTTCTCTCAACTCATCAAAAGTCATTCTCCATCCAGCTTTGTTCTGTTGCTGGCAAGGAGCTGCATTCCTTTGGAGAGAGATAGGCACTCTGATTTTTAGAATTTTCAGCTTTTCTGCTGTTTTTTCCCCTTCTTTGTGGTTTTATCTACCTTTGGTCTTTGATTATGGTGATGTACAGATGGGGTTTTGGTGTAGATGTCCTTTCTGTTCATTAGTTTTCCTTTTAAAAGTCAGGACCCTCAGCTGCAAGTCTGTTGGAGTTTGCTGGAGGTCCACTCCAGACCCTGTTTGCCTGGGTATCAGCAGCAGATGCTGCAGAACAGTGGATATTGCTGAACAGCAAATGTTGTTGCCCGATCGTTCCTCTGGAAGCTTTGTCTCAGAGGAGTATCCTGCTGTGTGAGGTGTCAGTCTGCCCCTACAGGGGGGTGCCTCCCAGTTAGGCTACTCAGGGGTCAGGGACTCACTTGATGAGGCAGTCTGTCCGTTCTCAGATCTCAAACTCCGTGCTGGGTGAACCACTACTCTCTTCAAAGCTGTCAACAGGGACATTTAAGTCTGCAGAGGTTTCTGCTGCCTTTTATTTGGCTATGCCCTGCCCCCAGAGGTGGAGTCTACCGAGGCAGGCAGGCCTCCTTGAGCTGCGGTGGGCTCCAACCAGTTTGAGCTTCCTGGCCGCTTTGTTTACCTACTCAAGCCTCAGCAATGGCAGGCGCCCCTCCCCCAGCCTCACTACCACCTTGCAGTTTGATCTCAGACTGCTGTGCTAGCAATGAGCGAGGCTCCGTGGGTGTGGGACCCTCAGAGCCAGGTGGGGGATATAATCTCCTGGTGTGCCATTTGCTAAGATTGTTGGAAATGTGCAGTATTAGGGTGGGATTGACCCGATTTTCCAGGTGCCATCTGTCACAGCTTCCCTTGGCTAGGAAAGGGAATTCCCTGACTCTTTGTGCTTCCCAGTGAGGCGATGCCTCGCCCTGCTTCGTCTCGTGCTCAGTGGGCTGCACCCACTGTCCTGCATCCACTGTCCGACAAGCCCCGGTGAGATGAACCCAGTACTTCAGTTGGAAATGCAGAAATCACCCATCTTCTGTGTCACTCACTCTGGGAGCTGTAGACTGGAGCTGTTCCTATTCGACCATCTTGGAAGCCATCCAAGAGGAGTGGTGGTTTTAATAACTGATACCTATGCCTCTTTCCCTAACATCCATTTTTTTTTTTTTTGAGATGGAGTCTTGCTCTGTCACCTAAGTAAGAGTGCAGTGGAGAGATAATAACTCACTTGCAGCCTCAAACTCTTCGGCTCCAGTGATCCTCCTGCCTCAGCCTCACAAAGTGCTGAGATTACAGGAGTGAGCCACTGCATCAAGTCTCAAAAATTTTATTGTTATTGAATATTTCTATTCAATTTAAAATGTTTCTTTAAATGCAAAATTAGCATTATTTAATTGGCAGGCAATTGACATTGTATATTCATTTTTCCACAAAATATATAAAGTAAGGTTGAAATACGACCAGGCTTTTTCTCTGTAATAATTCTTACTTTGAGGGGTCCCATTTTGTCTTGTTTGTGTTCTTGCTTATATGTTCCATTATTTTATGTGTGTTTCTGTGCCAGAGAAACAATACATCTTTCTTCTCAAGAAGTAACCATTACTTTTCTTTTTTTTTAAATAGTTTGGCCTGACACTGGTTTAAATGCCTAGCAAAATTATTTTTTAATAAGCATCTTTTCCTTTCGACAAGTTTATTTTTAATTATTTCCATGTGTAGTATGTTGGCTAATTCTTTATCTAGAATAGCATTTTTTCATAGGTTTCTCTAAAACCCTACATGACTTGAAACCAAATTTGGGTCAAGGATAAGGAATAGAGATCAGGCAAAGTAGAATTCAAAGCTTTATGTCTAAGTGACTAAGAAGTAGAAATCAGGTGGATTGCTGTAGATTACTGAGGTCCCTGACGTCTTTTCAAGCATTCCATTAAGTCAAAACATGTTACATATTGACCCTAAGTCACCATTTGTCTTTCCCCTCTCCTATATCTTCTCCAGAACCTAAATAACTTATGAGTATATCATTGTGTTTAGAAAATAGCTGCTTTAATTTCAATAGTGGTAACTATTGATAGATATAATTCATGAAAAATATTTTGCGGTCCTTAATATTTTAAGATTGTAAAGGAATTCTGTGAAGAAAAAAGTGAAAGCCACTGCTCTAGAGAATAAAATGTAGAACCAAGATAAGATTGCTTGCTGAGAATGAGAAATCTGCATTTTAGTATAAAATTTGCAAATTCACTTATCAAGCCTACATAATTAAGAATACACATGATTATATACCATACCTACCATTGGTACTGAGGTTGGACTTTACCTTTTCTCATATACTTGGAATTTTTATCAGCCAATTGTAATTAGAGTCCATATTTATTAGAGTCCATACACACGCAGTCTCCTAAATACCAATAGATCAAGTCTTTAAATTATCTGTGTCTTCAACCTTATAGAACCAAGTCCACCCTTGACTCCAAAGAGATGAAGACTTAACACATGAACCCTGTTAAAAATCCCATTGGCCGTGAAACTTTTTTGACCCATGGCTGCAGAACAGTATTGGAGATAAGTTCAGGCAGAGAACAGAGGTAATTTCTTACTTTTTCAGGCATTCCACTTGATCACAGAATAACACTTTTCTTAAGTGCTGAAACAGAAAGTTATGTGAAATGAGGCAAATCATGAATTTAGGACAAAGTCCTTCAGTTAACCAGAAAATACAAGGACTACTTGACCAAACAAAATCCAGGACTTTCTATTGTAATCATTCTAATTTTTAATAAACTGATAGCTATTTAAGAACCCTAGTGTCAGTAGGCCCAATTCAATAAATATTAAAGAGTTATACAAAACCTAGTCCTTGATTAAAATGACAGCCATACAGACAAGATGACCCATTTTTTCCTGGCTCTGTTATAGTGTAGACAACTGCTTGGATAGGAGGATGGATTCACTGCTATCTCTGATTCCTCTGGAATCTGTTGCTATGTAAGCAAAGAATGAAGTCTAGAATTTGAAAGTCAAGATAGTACAGTTTTATTCTTCAATGTTAGAAATAACTAACTTACACTACTTATAATGTTTAGGCAAACATAAAAATTATTATGCTTACCTCTTCATTGTCTTTATTTTCAAAGACAACTAAGTAACTTTTCATCACCACTGAGGGAGAATAGATTGTTAGAAGTGCAGAGGGACACATTTAGCACCCCCTCTCATTTTAAAGGGATTAGTGGGATACCTCCTCCTTCATTTCTGTTCTGCACAAGTGTGTGGTTCATGCATAACTTGACTCTGTCAGAGCCTGCCAGCAGGTATGTTAGACAACATAATGCGTGGGTACTAGAATCAGAGAAGTGGGTTTAGAAGTTCATCCTCCAGAGGCAGTGATATGGTTTGGCTGTGGCCCCACCCAGATCTCATCTTGAATTATATTTCCACATCCCCATGTGTTGTGGGAGAGACCTGGTGGGAGGTAATTGAATCAAGGGGGCAGTCCTTCCATGCTATTCTCACAATAGTGAGTACGTTCTCAGGAGATCTGAGGGTTTTATAAGGGGTTGTCCCCTTTGCTCGGTTCTCATTCTTCTTCTCCCTACCACCATGTGAAGAAGGACATGTTGACTTCCGTTTCTGCCGTGATGTAAGTTTCCTGAGGCCTCTTCAGCCAGGCTGAAATGTGAGTCAATTAAATCTCTTTCCTTTATAAATTACCTATCTTGGGCAGTTCTTTATGGCAGTATGAAAACAAACTAATACAGGCAGAATGGCTTAGTGATTAACAGCACCATCTCTGGAACCAGAATGCCATAGTCTTTTTTTTTTTTTTTTGAGACGGAGTCTCGCTCTGTCGCCCAGGCTGGAGTGCAGTGGCGCAATCTCGGCTCACTGCAAGCTCCGTCTCCCGTGTTCACGCCATTCTCCTGCCTCAGCCTCTCCGAGTAGCTGGGACTACAGGCGCCCGCCACCACGCCCGCAGAATGCCATAGTCTTAAAAACCAGTTCCTTCACTTCTTATAGCACTGAGACATTGAATCTCTCTGATTTTTAATTGTCCCACCTATAAAATAGGAACAGTAAGAGTATATTCCTCACAGATTTTCTGAGGAGGTAAAAAGTGTTAACATTTATAAAGTGCTTAGAACAGTGGCTGGCACATAGCAGGTGTACTATTCATGGGTTAAATTTCAACCCTCTTTCAAGAGGCCCTGATATAGGCAGATTTGGATTATGTTATTGCTCTGGCTCTGCTACTCACGAGTTTCATGACCTTGGGCAGCATTTAACCCCTCTCTCCTCTATTTGTACATTAGATTCAATATAAGAGTCCTCGCATCGGAGGTTGCGGTGAACCAAGATTGTGTCATTACATTCCACGCTGGGTGACCGAGTGAGATCTTTTCTCAAAAAACAAACAAACAAAAACAAACACACAAACAAACAAAAAAGTCCTTACCTCATATGGTTATTGTCAGGATGAAACATGTTAACACATATGAAATAACTTAATAGGGCCTAGCATGTAGAAAGTCTTAAGAAATATTAACTGTTTTGCCATAATTAAAAGTGATGATCTCACACTTTACCACAATTTACCCAGTTTTGCCCATTAACTTGAAGCATATCACTTCTAACCTTTTCAGACATCTTGCCGGCTCTGTCTTGTTTCCTACTAAGCATTTACAACTGCATGACTGGCCTAGCACCACAGTTCAACCCATGGAGAATTGAACTTTTCATTATCCCCAGCAAATATCAGTGTCCCCTAGGGACTTCATTGTAGTTGGGAGTGGCACCACTGTCTTTCTCCAAACTCAAATAACATATCATTATTTTCCTTGTAATACTAATCTCTTGTTCTTACTTGTATTTAATTCTATTTCATTCTTTTGGCAAAGCGTTTTTTTGTATTTAACTCCTTCAGTGACTCCTACTTGGAGAATGTACTATTTCTGTGCTATTAGAACACTTGCCAAATTGCATTGTCTGCATTGATTTTCTCATGCTCTAGTCTTATTTATTTCTACCAAGTACATCTTTAAAACATTATTTATCTCTTGAGCAACCTTGACTAGCTGTGAAATTTAGTTGGGGGTACTTAGCCTGATGTATAAAATGATAATTTTATCCAAGTTTTCCAGAACATCTCCTCTACTCCCTGAATATCTCTGTCCTTTGCTGTCTCTACCCTTTTTTCATATTGTTGCCCTCACTTTAATTTTGGCATCTCCTTCTTCAAAATATTATAAGTCCCATTTCAAATTTTACTTCCTTCATTAAACATTTTCCTGACTGTCAGACAAAAGCAGGTCACTCTTTAAAATTTCATTGGCACATTTTGACACTCCTTTCACTGCCATGATTCTACCTTTTCAGAGCCAAATATTTGTTTTATCAAAACTACCACTCACTCAATGTGCAAGTTGTAAGAATAAGTGGACAGTAAGTGCCTTATTCCTTTCTTGAATTTTATTCCTAGTTCTGTAAACGTTTGCTGCTAAGTTGCTTCCACAGAAAATGCATCTCTATAGCAACTGTCCTAGGCTCGCCGTTTACTTTCTTGGGCTTCTGTCTCCTGAGCAATTGACATGTGACTCAGCTCTTGCCAGCTTTTATCACTTATAGCCAGCTGATGCTGGATCAGAATATAGAATTAGAAGACACTGAGGTCTTTATTCCTTCCATTTGTATTTATTTTTCTAGTGGTAATAAATGGATCCAAAGAATAAGTTTCAAGTGTGCTATAATCTATAAAAATAAAATATATGTTCCTTGTGGACACAGACTTTGCCTCATTTTATTTTTGTACAGAACTTTCATAGGAATTAATAGGATCTTATTACACAATTAAGATATTATTTGATTTGTTTTGGAACTGATATCATTTTTAAAATATAGATATTAAGTTATTTCACAACATCATATAACGGTTTGTACTGTTCCATTATTTATAGCAGTTGATTAAGCAGTTCAAGACCATGGTCATTTTATCCAGTATTTAATTGAGTTAAATATATTTTTAAATATTATTTAAAACTGATCAGATCAAAACTTTAATAATATATAGTAAAAAATATTCTAGTAATTTTGTTTCTTTTTATTTTGTGTTCTTCTACATAATAGCATTTTTCTATAAAGGTCACATTGCTTTCCTATCAGAGGAAATTTGCATTCTGACCCTATCTTACCCCTTTTTCATTTATTAGTGAACAGTTGGTATGCAAAATCTAAATAAATAACACAAAACTGACCTTCTTTCAGATAATTTCAAATGTTAAAAATTAAAGCATCATTCCATTATATTACACTAGAATTACCTCAGACTTAAAATTACTTCCACATTATTCCAATACGTGCTTGTAAGTTGAATGCAGAAAAGATCAAGTGATTTACACAATATAACTCGAGTCATTGTACATGTATTTGAGCTTTAGTTCAAATGTAGTATCTTCCTTTCCCCACTAATTTTATTGAGGTATAAGTGACAAATAAAAATTATATATATATTTGATATACAATGTGATATTTTGATATACATATACATTATGAAATAATTACCAAAATCAAGCTAATTAACATGGCCATCACCTCACATAGTTACCACCATTCTGTGTGCGTGTGTGTGTGTGTGTGTGTGTGTATGTATGGTGAGAATATTTAAGATCTACTCTCTTAGAAAGTTTCAAGCATACAATATATTTGATATATATTTGGATATATACCCAGAAGTGAAATTGCTGGATCATATGGTAGCTTCTTCTTAAATGTGTTGAGGATGACTATTGTCTAGTGGTAAAATAAATAAATAAACAAAAAAATTTTTGAGGAACCTCCACACTGCTTTCTATAATGGCAATACCAATTTACATTCCCATTCCCATCAAAAGTGAACAAGAGTTCCCTTTTCTCCTAAATCCTCACGAATACATCTCATTTGACTTTTTGATAATCACTATTCTAACAGATTTGAGATGATATCTCATTGTGGTTTTATTTCATTTCATGATAATTAATAATATAGGGCATCTTTCCACGTGTCTGTTGGTCATTTGTATATGTCTTTGGAAAAGTGTCTGTTCAGGTCTTTTGCCCATGTATTTGGTTTTTTGCTATGGAGTTGTATCAATGTCTTGTATATTTTAGGTATTAACCTCCTTTGGATATATGGCTTGCAAATATTTTCTCCCATTTCATAATTTGCCTTTTCATTTTGTTCATTGTTTCCTTTGCTGTACACAAACTTTTTAGTGTGATATAGTTCCAATTGTTTATTTTTGCCTTTGTTGCCTATGCTTTTAGTGTCAGATTCATAAAATCATTGCCAAGACCAATGTTAAGAAGCTCTTCCCCTGTGTTTACTTTTAAAAGTGTTTCAGGTTTTACATTTAAGTCTTTAAATCCATTTTGAATTGATTTTAGGGTGGTGGAAGATAAAGGTTCACTTTCATTCTTTTGCACATAGATATCCAGTTTTCCCAACAGCATATATTGAAGAGACTATCTTTCCCCTATTGTTTATTCTTAGTGCCTTTTTCAAAGATTAGTTGACCCATGTATATGCATGGGTTTATTTCTGAGCTTTTTAGAATTGTCAAAAAGGCTAAATTCTAATCAATCTGCTAATAAATTGTGTGGGTAGACACTGATCTCTTTATCTAGCCTGTATGTGTGAATCCATTTACTTTAACTTTCCTAAATTCTATAAATGATTATGATTTTTGAAAGGAGCTTTAGGAGTCAGAGGAGGAGGGAAACCTGGGGGTGGGTGTTGGAGGTCACCACAGGCCTTTTCCCTAAGTAACCTTTACCAGCCTGATTATCACAGTGCAGCACTCATCATTTTCTCCACATCCTCTCTCCAAGTCGGAGAAGAGCCTGTTTTGGTCAGAAAGCTCTTATTTATGGAGACTGTAGGTGCTGAGTTTGTAGATTCAGGGATCTCATGACTCTTAAAAACCTTTAAATATAATACTTCCTCTTTGGGAAAACTGAAAAATTGACTGTGATTCTATGTGCCTTTTTCCTGTACTCTAGAAGATGTTGAAGATGTACCAGCTTCAAAGAAAGCTAAAGGTGAGTTTGCTGTCTTTGGATCATTTACAAGTTTTCTCTCAAAGCTATAAGGTTTTTGTCTGTCTTTTATTTTCCTAGCTATTCTTATCTAGTCCTCAGCTTTTCTAGGCAATGTTTACATGGTAGGCTTATTTTTAAAACAAACAGCTTTTTAACATTATTTGGAAAATATACATCTTTTCACATATTAAAAACACTAGTTGGGTATTGATTTATTTACAATTATCAGATGCATTTATTGGCCAATCTACGGGAATAATACTTCAAAATCACTAGTCCATTAAGAATTACAAGAATGCCATGATTTTGTTAAGAAGACTTGAGATGAGTCACCTATATTAGCAGAACCATCAGGAAGGAAGGAAGGAAATGAAGGAAGGAAGGAAGGAAGGAAGGAAGGAAGGAAGGAAGGAAGGAAGGAAAGAAGGGAGGGAGGGAGGAATGGAAGGCAGGACTCAACCCCTGCATTCTTCCAGCCCAAGCCAGACGACAAAAAGTCAGGAAAACCTGCAATCTCCAGATGTATGAACTTCATAAAGTTTTTCCAGGACACAATTTCTCCATCTGTAGAGTGAGGGCTTCAGCTAACTTGATATTTTTTCTGAAAGGTTCTTGGCTTTTTCATTAGGGCTGCTATAAAATAGGTATTATTTAAAAAAAAAAAAACTTTTATTTTAGGTTTAGGGGTACATGTGTATGTTTGTTATATAGGTAAACTCATGTCATGGGAGTTTGTTGTACAGAGTATTTCATCACTCAGGTATTAATCCTACTATCCATTAGTTATTTTTTCTGATCCTCTTTCTCCTTCCACTCTCAACCCTTGGGTAGGCCTCAGTGTCTGTTCCTCCCGTCTTTGTGTTCATGTTTTCTCATTATTTAGCTCCCACTTATAAGTGAGAACATGCTGTATATGGATTTCTTTTCCTGCATTAGTTTGCTAAGGATAATGACCTCCAGCTCTATCCAGCAATGGGATTGCTGGGTTGAATGATAGTTCTGTTTTTAGCTCTTTGAGGAATCATCACACTGCTTTCCACAATAGTTGAACTAATTTACACACCCACCAACAGTCTACAAGTGTTCCCTTCCCTCTGCAAGCTCACCAACATATGCTATTTTTTGACTATTTCATAATAGCCATGCTTACCGGCGTGAGATGTTATCTTATTGTGGTTTTGATTTGCATTTCCCTAATGAGTAGTGATGTTGAGCTTTTTTTCATACGCTTGTTGATTGAATGTATGTCTTCATTTGAAAGGTACCTGTTCATGTCCTTTGACCACTTTGTAATGAGATTGTTTGCTTTTTTCTTGTAAATTTGTTTAAGTGCTTTATAGATCCTGGATATTAGACCTTTGTCAGGTACATAGTTTGCATATAAAAAATAAGTATTTTCTCTTCCACTTCTAAATTTGTCTGCAGGCAGGCAGTATTTGCCTAAGCATTGATCTAGCCAACAAAGTATAAATTCTTTTCCAGTGCCCACAATTAACTAACAATATGGAAAATAGTGCTTTGAGAAAAGACACACAGGATGGGTACCTTATCAAATAAAAGTTGAGATTTACACTTGTATTAAGATACCTTTCTGAATACTATATTATTTTTATATATATATATATATATATAAAATTATTAAGAATAGCCACCCTAATAGGTTTTTTACTCATAGATCAGTGCTTCTAAAACTTTGTTGTTTATACAGATCAACTATAGGTCTCCTTAGAATTAAATGTCTGAGTTAGAACCTAAAAATCTGCATTTATATAAATAAATCAAGTGATGCTGAAACTACTGGTATATAGATCACACTCTGAGGGGAGCAGCTCTATAACCAATTGAAAAATTGATAAGATCTATAAACCTAACTTTCAGTGAAACACACACACTAACACACATATACACACACACACACTCTCTCACAACTTCTAATTATTTCAGTGTTTTATAGAAAAACCCCCAAAATCCCATTCGTGGATACCAGTTAAGAACTTCTAATCAGAAGAAAGGGATTCAAAGGAATAGTTTCAAGTTATCCAACACTATATAAATTTGCGATGTATATTACTACAGCAAAAATAAATAGTCAGTGAATCAGATGTAAAAAGGGAAGAATGCAGGATACTGGGCTGCTGCTCTACTTTCATGGCAAGGATGATTATGAAAAACATATGTCTCTCCAAATTTGGAATTATTTTGACTAAATTGTTCATCTTTATCCAGATTTTACCCTTAGCAAATTGTAACTCTGAGCATCAAAGATCCCTTCTCAGGAAAGGGATGCATGTCAATTATCTTCATTAGTGAATATCTGACACATCAGGGCCAGTTTTCCTATTTAAACAATTGTTTGTAGCATGCCATTTTTTTTGTGGGCTCCCTTTCTCTCTCTGGCTCTTGTCTATTAAATTTTATAGTGAAAATATGAATAGAATCTGTGTACAAATCTGGAGTATACTATAAAAAGGGTAACTCCTGTTTCTTTCATAGTGTGCTTCTGTTTAGACATTCTCAGTCCCATATATATTTATATAATAGCTGTAAATGTACAAGCTGTTTACTTTTATATTTTTTATGCACTAGAAGAAACTGAAGACGTGTCTCCCACAAAGAAGCAGAAAAGTAAGTTTATAATGAGATTAAGGGTAATAAATCATTCTATATTAAAGATGCTACATCTATGTAAAAATGTTAGACTCTCTTAAGACCAGTATTCAAAGAAAAATTCTTTTAGCATAGACATGAAGAATAACATTAAAGTAGGTCATTTATATTTTAAAGAGAAGCGTATCACTTTTGTGTTAGGCAAGAGGCAGATAGTTGGAAGAGTTACAAGTAATGATTGAAGTGGCATTTATCGCAAATCCTTCTACATATTTCTGATCCTTAGTACTCTGGCTGAATCTATGCTTAAATGTATGTTACCTCCTGCTTTATAATAGGACAGCTGAAGTAATATGCCAAACTTTTTATATCAGGTAGAAAAAAATGAAGAAATAGGTTTTAGCAATTCAATTGCTTGGAAACTCTCTTCTAAGATTCAACATTCTTTTTGATTTTTCAAGATATATGGTATGTTCTAAATATTCAATCTTTGGGATCATTTATTTTAGAACCCAATCAGTATTCATATGCAGTTACAAAACTCAATGCCCAAGTTTCTCATTACTTCGGTTCTTCCAAATTAGACATTTTAGTTCATATGGTAAAGCAATAAATTTTGAATCTACATATGCATTAAAGTCGCTGCAGAACAGAATAAAGGAAGCAATTTTTGAAATAGGTATAACTGAAGTTTGTGTCACATAATGCTTTTAAAGTAAAGAGCTAGATATTTGTCTGAAGAAATGATGTCTCTTGATTCTCCAGTGCTTTTTGGATGTATTTGTGTAGGAAATTACTAAAATGTCCCTTACAATAGCAAATGCCTCCTACTCTGTATTAATAGGTGATTCATTAGACAGATACTGAATGCCTACTATGTTCCAAGTACTTCTTTGGATGCTGGAACTACTGCAGTAGATAGACACATATTATAATCCTTCATATAATAAGGTTGTGAGAAATATAGGGAAATAAGCAGAGTCTTATGATACTTTTGAGTAATATTACAAAATCCATAAGAAAAAGAATTATAGGTCAATCTGGACATATTTTCATTTTATATAGCAACACTTTCCCAATTATTAACCTACTGGTAATAATTTGTGGCTATGTCACATAAACATTTGAAATCTCATATATTTTAAATAACTATTAAAATATAATTCAATGAGACAGGTGAATTGTATCAATGCCAGTTTCCTAGTTGGAATATTGTTCTATAGTTTTACAATATGTTACCATTGAGGGAAACTAGGTGAAGATATGTGGGATCTTTCTGTATTAACTCTTACAATTATATGTGAATCTACAATTATTTCAAAGTAAAAATTTTAATTAAAAACAAAACACAAATACTTTTAGTAAAATGGTGTCAAATATTCTAACCTCAGTTGGGGGATCTATTGCATCAAAATGATGTTTGCTATCTTCATCTAACAATAAGGCAGTTCTATAGCCTGATATTTGTGAGCCTTTAAGCGCTAATATTTGCAGTCATAATAATATTTTTATGAGTAACTTATTCAACATCAATTAAATAAATGTGTCAAAACAGTGTCCACTTCTGATAAGCAGCTAGAAGGCAGCCTGTCATTGATGGGCCCTTCTACTTTTAGCACTGGGTTGCCATTTCTCCTTGTGCAGGGCCGGCTTTACTACTGTCCCTCTTGTAGCCTGCCTAACCCCCAAGCTCCCATAACCTCCACAAACTTGAAGAGAGGGGAGTTGTATTATTGCTTCTGTTTGAAGATAGAAGAAAAGAGAAATCATTCCAGATGAGATGCATTGGAAAAGAGAACTAAATTCAAGATTCTTCAAACTATTGTCATCCCAGAAAACCCAGTGACCCATGGAAATGGAATCAGAATACTCCCTGGTTGCTTCTCCAGCTTCCTTTTTTCCTATCCTTTGCTTTATTCTACTTCATAAACCCCTAGTCTCATATGGATTTGGCCATCTTCCTTATCTCCCACACACCCCTAGCTTTAATTATCATTCTTCTTTCCTGGCCTTCTGCAAAAATCTATGGCTGGTTGACAGAATGCAAATGGATAGGATAGAAAACACTGGAAGTTTGTAGGCACCCAAGATTGTGAGGAGATGCTAAACTCGCCGTCTTTTACCAAAGCTGCTACCTGGGAGCACCGGCTTACTGGGTGCAGAGTCCTTACTTGCACCACACTCCCTTAACTTTCCTGTTTTGCTTTCTACTCAGAGCTGCTACCTGGCTGCTACCTTTGTTGCTAAAAGAGCAACCAAGCCACCTTAGGAAAGCTCTTGCCTCTAAAGTAAGGGCAAATAAAACTTCTAGATGTTGGCACCACCTCTCTGTGACATTAAAAAACACACACACACACAGTCTGTTGCTTTGCATATTGATAAGCTCATGTTTTGAAACCTGTAACTATGTCTCTATGATTGCTATGCACATCAACAGATGTCTATATGATCAGAACTTTGACTTTCTCTGCCAGGCCATTTTTATTATCACTTATTAAAGGCTTATTATGTACCAGGAAGAATTTTAAGAGCACATGTAACTCATTTAACTGTCATAATATTTCTGTGTGGTTTTCGTTGTTTTGATTTTATACATAAAGACTTCAAGACACAGTGAAGTTTAGTAACTTGCCAACAGCTATGGAGGCTGATGGCAGAATCTGTGACCTTATCTGCCGCACTGTACTGCCTCACTGTGTTTTTTGCTCATGTTCTGCATGTTTTAACAAACTGTCATGCTCTGTTCCTTAGGTCCCATCAGTTTCTTCCAGTGTGTCTACTTGGATGGGTACAATGGCTATGGATTTCAGTTTCCTTTCACTCCTGCAGACCGCCCTGGAGAGAGCTCTGGTCAAGCAAATTCTCCAGGACAGAAGCAACAAGGATAGTAAACACACATGTATGACCCTTACAAATGCTTTAAGATTTTAAAAATGTGATGTTTTGTCCACAATAGTTCAGGCAATTAAGAATATGCAACCCAGAGAATTTCTGTGAAAACATTTTGCTCTTTGGCCTGGTGTGGATGGAAAGGGTGGCCAAATGGATTGAGTGATAAGCAGACATGTTTAAGGGTCTAAGTCTCAAGAATCTGTTATGTGTGTTTGCTGCAGTGGGAGGGAGTGCTTGTATTTATCTTATTTCCAGTCACTATAAGGTTGTACACAAACTAAAGTTTACTTAATAATGGTATCTTTAAAATAATTGACACAATTACAAAATGGAAGTCCGGGCTTCGGTTAGCTATTATTTTTTTAATGACAACATAGACTGTGCTCTAAGTTTAAAAGATGCGGAAGCTTATATAAAAGTGACTCTTTTGCATCATATGGGTATCTAAACTTAATTTACCCAATAAGTTGATGCTTAATGATTTTATTTTATTTTTGTCTATTTCTATTTTAGTTGTGACTTTGCTCTAAGAATGGGTAATAGTTGTACTACAAACTGCTATAAATCTCTTGTGATACTCTTTTAGAGCTCAAAATATCTCTGAGCTTTAGACATGGTAAGTTGGAGAGTAAATGCTTGATAAATCTTTAAGATACATCTTGAATGATAATCGGGACATTCAGTCCAGTGAAAATACACCATTCAATTAGGCAGGTCTGGTGAATCATTTGTTTAAAATATTAGCAAATGAGATGTGGAATTCTGAAATTTCTCCAGACTTTGTCTTAATAAAAATGTCACCTGGGTGAAATTTTAGATCAATCACTAAATTTGGGTGACAGATATAAAAAATATGTTCATTTCACTTTAATATATTCTTTCTGTGAAGTGAAATGTTTTTCTTTCTCATAATGGCAAAATATGAATGCCATCAAAGTTTAAGGAATTCATTTTAGCCTTAAATGCCTTCATGAGATGTCTTAGTTGTATTTTAGGTAACTGGCCATCAGTGCCAATGACATGGATAACAATTTTTAATCTACTTGACAGTGCATCACTGGGAATGACTGTTATGTTTTTGTCATATTCCTAGTTATATAAATACTCGTGTTCTTTACTACATTGTTTTTATCAACTCTAAAAGTCATGCCTCTGTGACCTTTATCATGTTTACAATTGCAACTGAACTTATGACAAATTAACTCAGGAAATAAATTGAGTTATCCTTTCTAGCATTGCAATTATCATCAGCAAGGCCTGAGATAGCCAGAGCCAATACTAGCCAAGTGATTTATTTTCAAGAATTGCCACTAACTAAGGTTCTTTAGGACCAACATATAAAACAGTTTCACTAAAAATCATTAGGCTAGGTATCAGTAATACATTCATTACTAATAATGGATTTTTGGAGACTTTTGTGAAAGAAGTTGGTCTCTGCCAGAAGCTGGTGGACCTCATTCATTACCACAAAAGCCAGTGTTACATGAACCAGATTAATGACTCTCTTTATGGGGAATGTGGGACATCCTGGAAGTGTATAATTTCAGGAATGACCAGACAGTACCATCTTGCAAAGCCCCTTCAGATGACAATCTAAACTTGTGGGTAGGAGAGTACATAAAGTTTATTGCTCAACTGCTCCTCCAGCCTGCTCAATTTACTGAGTAAAAAAATAGCAAATATGATAGATGTTTTAGATTTCATAGAACAGAATGGTTTGTCCATTAATTCTTTCATTCAATGACTATTTATTGAATACCTACTCTTTTAGGGCACTGTGTTAGGTGCTGTATTGTATAAGAAAAATATAATAAATTAGATTCCCAGTGCTATTCTGACATAGTGAATGACCTTCAAAAATTTACTAAACATACTATGTTTGTTTCTCCATGAGTAAAATAGGGATATAGGGACAAACAGTCTAATAACTCATAGAAATACCATGGAGACAAATAAAATATTTTAATATAAATATGATATTAAAGTAAATTTCTGAAGTAATACTTTTGGATATGGCACTAATTTTTCCTCTGACTATTTTACTGTTTCTTTCACTCTCAATATAAAAACTATTTGAGAAGATAAAACATGACATATTTTATTGTAATTAGAATTTAGACAAATCAGCTATAATGTAAACGTTAATAATAATTATGTTTGGCCGGGCGCAGTGGCTCACGCTTGTAATCCCAGCACTTTGGGAGGCCGAGGCAGGCGGATCACGAGGTCAGGAGATCGAGACCACGGTGAAACCCCGTCTCTACTAAAAATACAAAAAAATTAGCCGGGCGTGGTGGCGGGCGCCTGTAGTCCCAGCTACTCAGAGAGGCTGAAGCAGGAGAATGGCATGAACCCGGGAGGCGGAGCTTGCAGTGAGCCGAGATCATGCCACTGCACTCCACCCTGGGTGACAGAGCGAGACTCCGTCTCAAATAATAATAATAATAATAATAATAATAATTATGTTTTATCTGATTAAACTTACAATGATCATAGCACTTTAAAGATATTACCTAAACTGTCATTTGTTTGTATGTTACCA
This sequence comes from Hylobates moloch, assembly GCF_009828535.3. Taxonomy (NCBI): domain Eukaryota; kingdom Metazoa; phylum Chordata; class Mammalia; order Primates; family Hylobatidae; genus Hylobates; species Hylobates moloch. Next base: position 140,922,485 of record NW_026652277.1, on the reverse strand, counting down.
TCCAATAAAATAGTTATAGATCTTCCAAGTTTGATGCTTTACATTTTAAAAGGAAAAGATAAACGGTTGATCAAGAATCTTTGTCTTTAATGGTTCATTCATAATTCAAGTTATACTGGCCAGGAATATGTAAGCATTTCATAATTGTTTTAGTTATTTTGCACAATTGGTATGCATTACTCCCATTACATCCCTGCTTTTACCCACCCTTCATCCTCTCTTAATAGATAAAGATCTGAAAATAAATGATTTTTCCTAAGGTTTTTGATTTGTATTTAGTTTTCCTAAAGCCTGATAAATCATTTTTCAAATGGGGCAATTTTTTTTTATGAACCCTAGCAAAAGCACCTGTATGTTGACTCATTCTGGCATATCTTTTCAAAACTTTTTAACTTCTTGCAGAAATATTTTAGAAACTGATATGGTGACACTGTGTATTTTAGAGATTTAACTTACACTCTTGAGTAATTTTTCTGGAGAAAAAAGCAAAGGAGATAACAAATATTGCTGATAGAAAACTCAGTGACCATATAAACCAAGTGGCACATAGAGAAAATGAAACTAATCCTTAGAGAAACTTGAAAATTTGCCCAAAGTAACTGACTACTTCAAAACTAGGCCTAGAACCTTGATCAACTAACTCCCAAATGTTCTTCAGTTTTCAGGGTGTTATTACAAATATTGGCTTATTTTTCCAGTATCCCCAAATCCATCTTGCAAATTATAATCGATGATAGACATGTAACCCTCTATGGAAAGACTTGTCTTTTTTCCTACTTGAAAGCTGAAAAGTGCCTTAAGAGTGTGTTGCATTCACTTGCTTTACAGTAAAGAAAATAAATGTCAGAGAGGTTAGGTGGCAGGCCCAGAGGCACATTGTTAGTAAGCAGCAGAACAAATGGGATTGAGAGCTCAAATCTTTTTCTAATCCTATTCATATCCTTCCTGCCCTTTGTAACTCCATATGATATCGTTACCATCATAAAAGCTTCCCTTTGTTACTTGCAAACTAATTAAGAAATAGAAACTCAGCACGACTTCCCAGGAGCTGGCCTCCTTGCAACATTTTTTGCCCTACTCCTTTCAGGATTATATCAGCACTACCCTGGACCTTTCCTTTCCCCCTCATTAATCATATATGTCCATAAAACATTTAGTTATTACTGTAGATGCTTTCTTTTGTGTGTAAAATAAAGACCTTTATTTTCCCAAACTATCCAACTATTGAAAAATCATTAGTCATTAAAAAATATGTGCCCCAAATAACAAGAAAGCAAAAACAACTTTTTTAAATTCAGCTTTTCCGAAGATTCAGGTTAATAAAATAAGAAAGACAAATAATTGTAAAACACACTTGAACTCTAAAGAAGAGCTCAGAATAATTGAAGAAGTGAATTATTACATATTAGTATTTGAGTCATACAAGCTCCAGTAAGAAACACATGCTATCAAAGCAGTGATAGCAAAAAGAAGGAAATTCTTAGTTTCTCATACAGCCACATCCAGCTCCAGGCCATTTGCCCTCTGCAATGTCATCATTTCACTTATCTATGCTTCTTGTTGAAATATTAACATGAGTTAAGTACTTGCGTTAAGTCATTAGTACTATTTTTTACCCACCACACCTCAAATTCTCTTAAATAACAATGGTAGGTCAGTAGAACACTCCGTGACTCTGAATAGCTCTGTCAGGCCAGAGGTCTTTTCAGAACAACCGTGCTGTGGTGGAGAGCCCACCGGATGAGGAGACCACAAACCCAAGGTCAGACTTTAACTCTAGAAGTAACTCTGGTCGTTTATCTTCTCTGTCCTTCAATACTTCATCTCCAGATGAAAATAAAAGTGCTACAGCAGCAAAAGGACTTTCATCTTTGGCAAGGAATATTATGGAAAAGTACCTTGTAAAATGATATTATTGCTAAGATCTTTCAAATTTCCTTCCAGTTTTGTTATTAAATGATCCAAATGCAACCTGCATTGAAGACCTAGTGTTGCCAAGTGGAATTAGCCAAAGCAGCGAAGAAAAATCAGAGCTACACGAACCAAATACAAAAGTGGGAACATTACACTGACAAAGACAATTTTGCATTTAAAAAATTTAGTTTTGTGTCATTTTCACAGAGTTACTATAAATCAGTGACAGCAGAATATCCTTCAACCCACTGAATCAGATCACATGGAACAGTAAGAGGCCTGTGGAAAAGTGATACTCTGAATGAGAGCTGAGACAGAAAAGTGACTCATGTACCCCAAGACACCGCCAGGGGTTGAGCACTCACTAAAATGTCTGAAGGTATTCCAGCAATCTAAGTTAGCGAAGGTAGTGTTAAAATTAATACTAAAGGAAGCATCTCAAAACATTAAAACATTTAGTGTATGGTGTTTGCTTAGGAAAGAAACATCTGTGTGTGTGTGTGTGTGTGTGTGTGTGTGTGTGTGTGTGTGTGTGTCTCAGTACACTCACACACACAACTCAGTGAGAAACCATTTAATATATTTGATGCAAACATGGGCACAGTTGAACTTACCTAAATGGATGATCTGAATGGAAGGTGCATTCTTCACAAAGGAAGCAATGCTTTATAGAAAAGGGAAACAACAGCATTCTAGCAATTTTGAGGAACAATGTAGCAAGCAAACAAATTACTTTCATCTTTGGCACATATATGTATCAAAGAATATTTTTAAAATTAGGAATATATTAACTTTATTCAAAATCAAAATGTATTATAAGAGGACATGGAAAGTGTCCTTTCACCTCATCTTTGTTGCCTCAGTTTCCCATTCACTCCTATATTTTCTACAGCTAAGCACATTTATAGGGTCTCATGAAAATACAAATGGAAACAAAATTATATTCTTGTTGTTTATTTTTCTTACACAAATGTTACATATTACAAGCATTATTCAGTGCCTTCTCTTCTTAGCAATGTATCCTAGATTATTTGTATACAGGTATATACAAAGTTTTCTCACTTATACCGATAGACATAGATACAGATACAGATAGATCTCATACCCACAGTATAGAGCACACATCTCAAGTGTAGAGCTAGATACATCTGTAAAATCACAACTAAAATCAAAATAGGGAACATTAACAGCACCCCAGATGCCTCATTCATGCTTCACCTGGTCAATAGCCTCAGGGGAACCACTGTTATGATTTCTATCATTGAAGAACTGTTTCAATTGTTTTGACTTTCATATGAATGAAATAGTAAATTCCATCTTTTTTGTACCCAGTTTCTTTTCTCAACATTACACCTTTGAGACTCATTCATTTTGTTACATGTAGAAGTAATTTTTTTCTTTTTCATTGTCTTATATTATCCATGTGTGCATATACCAACAAATTTATTTGTACATTCTACTATGTGTGGTAATTCACACTGTCTCAGGTTTGTGTCTATTAAAAATAGCACTGCTTTAAACAGTCTGTTAATGCCTTTTACTGCGTTTATGTGTGTGCAGAGTAGGGGAGGACATTATACACATGAGTAGAATTGCTAGATTATCGACTATGAGAATGTTCATCTTTAGTAGATAATATCAAATAATTTTCTGACTGCTTGATATGGTTTGGATGTTTTGTTCCCTCCAAACCTCATGTTGAAATGTGACCTCCAATGTTGGAGGTGGGCTTAGTGGGAGGTGTTTGGGTCTTGGGGGCAGATCCCTTATGAATGGCTTGGTGCTATCCTCACAATAATGAGTGAGTTCTCACTCTTAGTTCACACTAGATCTGGTTGTTTAAAAGACCCTGGTGGCCCCTCCCTCCGTCTCTTGCTCACTCTGTCACCATGTGACACACCTGTTCCCCTTTGCCTTCCACCATGATTGGAAGCTTCTTGGGCCTCACCAGAAGCTAAGCAGATGCTAGTGCCTTGCTTGTACAGCCCGCAGAACTGTGAGCCAAATAAACCTATTCTCTTCATAAATTACTCAGTCTCAGGTATTCCTTTATAGCAATGCAAATGGACTAATACATTGGTTGTACCAATGTACACTCTACTGACTGAGTGTAAGTGTTCCAGCTGCTCCAGATCCTTGCCAACACTTGCTATTATAAGTTTTGTTAATTTTAACTTCTGGTGGGTATGAAGTGGAACATCATTGATCTTATAAATTGGATTTTCCTGATGACTAGTGATATTGAGACAATTGTGTTATGTTTATTGATTATTTGGACATCCTCTTTTATGTAGACTCTGATTAAGCTTTTTGGACTTCTGCTAATTAGATTTTTGTCTTTTTAGAAATACAGTCATGGGCCCTTAATGATGAGAATACATTCTAAGAAATGAAGCATTAGTTGATTGTGTCATTGTGTAAACATCATAGAATGTACTACTTACAGGAATCCAGATGGTATAGCCTACTATACACCTAGGCTATGTGATATGGCCTGTTTGTCCTAGGCTACAAACCTGAACAGCATATTACTGTGCTGAATACTGTAGGCAATTGTAACACAATGGAAAGTACGTGATATGGTTTGGTTATGTCCCCACCCAAATCTCATCTTGAATCATAGCTCCTATAATTCCCTGTGGGAAGGACCCAGTGGGAGATAATTGAATCACGGGGGTGGTTCCCCCCATACTATTCTCGTGGTATTTAATAAGTCTCATGAGAACTGATGGTTTTATAAGGGGAAACTCCTTTCCCTTGGCATTCATTCTCTTCTCTTGTCTGCTGCCATGTGAGATGTGTCTTTTCCCTTCCACCATGACTGTGAGGCCTCCAGAGCCATCTGGAACTGTGAGTCCATTAAACCTCTTTCTTTTGTAAATTGCCCAGTTCTCAAGTATGTCTTTATCAGCAGTGTGAAAATGAACCAACACAGTATGTATGTATCTAAACATATCGGAGCACAGACAAGGTATAGTAAAATACACCATTACAATCTTATGGGACCACAATTGTATATGAAGCCTATCATTGACTAAAATATTGTTATGTGGTACATGGCTGCATAGGAATTTTTAATATATTTTCATTACAAGTCTTTAATTAGCTATATGTGTTATAAATGTGTTCTCTTACTCTGTGGCTTGCAACTTTACTCTCTTAAATCCATCTTTATCAGAAACTTAAATTTTAAAGTAGCCCAATTTATCTTTTCCTTTATAAATAGTGCTTATTAAGCCCAACTTAAGAAATTCTTACTTATCTTAATGCCATAAAGATATTTTCCTCTATGAACTTATAGAAGCATTGTTTTACCTTTCACATTTAGGTCTACAATCTGGGTAGGATTCATCTTATGTATATAATGTGAAGTAGAAAAATTTGACTCTTTCTATATAAATATGTAGATAATTCAGCACCAGCTACTCAAAAGACAATTTTTTTCCACTATGTTGTAAGGGTTCCTTCATTGTAAAAGAGATAAACGTTATACGTGTGAGTCTGCTTCTCAATTTTCTTTTCAGTTCCATTAGTCTATTTGCCTATCCACGTGCCAATACCACGTGGGTTAATTATGGTAGCATCATAGTAAATGTTAATAACAGTAGTGTTACTCTTCCCAATTTGGCTTCTTCGTAATGGTTTTCATTGTCCTTTATTTTTTAATATTCTTTCTTGCACATCGTTTTTTACTTCACTGATATTTGCATTTATACATATAAAAATAAACTTCAATTTGTCATTTTCCCACCTTCCTAAAATAAATGATTAGATTATTCATTCTTATTCTTAATTCTTTTTCAATATCTGCATTGAAGTGTATATGGTGTGTGTGTGTGTGTATATATATATATATGTGTGTATATATATATATATATATGTAAAATATTTTACCCTAAAGTCTGCCTTAGCATTTAACACATTTTATGTCGTATTTTATTATCATAAAATTTAAAATATTTTCTCATTTTCATTGTTGTTTCTTTTTTGGTTCCATGGGTTACTTAAAGCATATTGCTGAATTACAAACAATTTTAATTTCTGAGCTATTTTTTCTGTTTGACTTCTAGCTTAATTCCATTACGTATTTTCAATCTTTGAGATATGCTGATGCATCCTTTATGGCCCAGAATATGATTAATTTAAAAATAAGTGTTGTATAGTCCTTGGCTTATTAATAAAATATCTGCATTACAAGGAATCTATTTCTATTGTTTGGTTTTGATCCTTTTTCTTTCCTGCATTTGGTCTTATTTCATACATTACTTTTTTAAATCCTGAAACATTGTAGAGGCCCTGGTTGCAGAATATTTAATTTTTTTCTGGCAGATAGATAGACCATGAGCAGATTGCTTTGATGCAATTGAGTTTGAGATTCTAGCTGTATTAGGGCTAGTTTATTTCCCAGCCTTAGAGCAGTTACTCCTAGGGTATCGCCTGTCTGTGTTCTCAATGAAAGCTGGGTTGTTGACCAGGTCATCTCCACTCTAATGAGACCTGAACTTCATTCTGTATTAGTACAGATTGCTGAATGCTGTGCTCCAATCTTTAGCCTCCTAGATTATCCACTTTATTTGATTTCTTGTGTCTTACCCTACATATGGAAGATTGGGAGTAAGCAAATTCCTTTGAGGAAAAATTGCATGGTAAATGTGTTCTCCAGAGAATTGCATTCTCTGTAGTCCTGAACCCTTGAGTTTCAACCACCTTGGCTGCCAGAACTCCAACTTCTGTCTTGCCAGCCCGTAGAGGCCACTGAAAGATTTAGCTTGGCCTCCATTCCTCATTACGTAACTTGTCAAATCCCTCCAACGTACAAAACAGATGAATATGGAACTCACCACGGTATATTTCCTTTCTTCTCTAGAATTTTGGACCCTTGATTCTTGGCTACTATACTTGATTTTTGATTCCTTGAAATGGATTTTTTTTTCCAACTAGCTTTAGTAATTGTTTTCAGCAAGAGGATTAGTTTGATAAAATTACTGCATCATGCTTGTAAGTAAAAATGGTGCTCATATTTTGTTTACAATTGTATAGGATTTCAATGTATGGATATACCATCATTTATTGAACTAATCTTTAATTATACAGGCACTTAGGTCATTTTCAATTATTTTGCTATTATTGACAATGTTGCAGTGAATAACCTTGGACACTATCACATGTATATATACACACACACACATACACACACACAAATATATAAGGCCAAACTCATTGAAGGGGCATTTTCAATTCAAAAATATATGCATTTGTAATTTTATAAGCTGTAATCATTTGCCAATAGCATCCCCAGTTATTGCTCCCTTTAAGGGCCCAGAGTTGCTCACAACAGCTAGCATTCTGATGAGGTTTTCTCCCTCTGTGAATGAATGTTCACTGTTGGATTTTGAGATCTTCCAATCTAGGGTCCTGCCACATTCTGTAATTCTGAGCACTGTTTGCGACTGCCCATGTAGGTTTCATTGGTCTCATTTATTTTGGCTGCGAATATATATGTAGTTTTGACTCCATGTTTTGGTGAAGATACATGCTTTTGGATCATTTTTTGTTTGTTTTGTTTTCTCTGTTGTTTCATGTAGTTTCCAGAAAGTGTCAACATTTAGAATTCCACAGCTGGCATATTTCCATTAAAATGTGAAACACATTCATTTAAAAAATTAAATTGAATTTTTTAATAACTGGAAATTTGACAACTATAAATGGCAGTACTACCAGTATAGTGATAAGTTTTTGCATGACTGAAACAAAATATATTGCACAAGCTTTTATAAATATAAATGTTTGTTTCTTTTAAAATAAAGTTTTGATGTGGTTGAGGAAATTACCCTTTTTTTTGAAGAATATGGAAGAATTTTAATCTGTAATATTTACTTACAGAAATGTAAGACTACTAGGCAAAGATTTTCTAGTAGGTCATTTTAAGTAACAGGAAATATGATGTCTGCTTTCAGAGCTCTGGAAATAACGCTAATTTTTAATCTCATTACGAGCCCCATAAAATGTACTTTAAAGAAATCAAAAGGTCATGATTCACACCATTAACACCCTCAGCTTTACAACTGTACCTTTGATGTGAAAGAGTCTTTAGTTCGTCTTAGTTCAAAAACATCTTTGCCTAAAGTCTATAAAAATTTTCATTCACATCTCATTTTATTTAGTTTTGTTAGAGTTTGCAAGTCCTTTCTAGTGAGGAGGAAATTTATCATATGCATATCTAAAATGACTTAGCTAGGGCCTAGGACAAGATGGCTCAATGCCTGTAATCCCAGCTCTTTGGCAGGCCAGGGCAGGAGGACTGCTTGAGCCAAGGAGTTGAAGACCAGTCTGGGCAACATAGGGGAACTCTGTCTCTACAATAAATAAATAAATAAATAATAAATAGCCAGGCACGGTGACCCACACTTGTGATCCAAGCTTCTCAGAAAGCTGTGGTGGGAGGATCGCCTGAGCCCAGGAGTTCGAGGCTGTAGTGAGCTATGATCGCACCACTGCACTCCAGCCTGAGCAACAGAACGAGAGTCTCAAAATAATAATGATAAAATAAAATAAATGACTTAGCTAGACTGCTTAGCTCTGCTAAAAGCTGTTAAATACAAAAAGATTTAAAATAACCTCAGTTCATGGTATTGATATCCATTTTACTGAAATTTGCTTTTGGAAGCCCAGTTACAGAATTTTTTTTTTCATCATTAACTACAAATCATTAGGTGGCTGAGGGGGAATTGGTGATTTCTGTTTGCCTCACTAGTGGTTTCCTATCACTTTTCAATATAGCATAATGCTAAAACTGAGTAAAAATAGAACATATGTAATGTTATAATTGTTACAAGCTCATTTTGAGGAATAGTATAGAAATTGTACTTTATATCTTGTGTAAAGTGGTCACAAATAACATACTTAATGTGAAATGAACTTATCTACTATAGAAAATAGGACTGCAACAAAGTATGTTTTCTGTAATTCCAGTGGCACTATTTTTAGTCAAGAATTGGGCAGTTTGGGGAAATAGAGAAAATAATCTTGAAACACTGAAAGATTTTTATTGTTTGGTTAACAGAAAAATTCCTAGATATACAAAGATGTTTTTAAAATAAAACTCTAACCAGATTAGAATAAAGATGTCAGGATCTTTTGGTAGATTAACTGCTAGAATACAGACAGCCCTCAATTCATGACTTTTCAGCTTTACAATGTGTGAAACCATCACAATCTTAATGCAATATACAGTATTCAATACCTTACAATAATTCAATACATTACATGCTGGGTTTGGTGAATGAGATTAATTTTAAAAAGTAAAAAATTAAAGAAATTACATGACAGATTCAATATTTTATTATAAAATAGATTTTGTGTTAGATGGTTTTGCCCACTGTAGGCTAATGTGTTATGAGCACATGTTAGGTAAGCCATGATGTTCCGTAGGTCAGGTGTATTAAATACATTTTTGACTTATATTTACTGGATTTACCAATATGGAAACCCATTGTAAATTGAGGAGCATCTGTATATTAGTAATCAAATTGATGTTAAAGCTCCTGACTAAGAGTTAACAAGGAGATAGATGCTGATATTTATGGAACATCAACTTAATAAATGGCAAAAAATGAGTACCTTTTGTTTTCTTTCAGAAACAATTGGCCACATATTTTTAAAAAGAACATTTAAAAAATTATTTGTTTAGTATTTTATTATAAAATAATATCAATTTTTAAAAAATAGTTACTAGTGTAATATGAATAGTCTTAAATGCCTAGAGAAAAGCCTACACATGTAAGTGGAAAGCTTATATGTGTAATCATAGAAATTTTGAACTTGAAGAGACAATCTTGCAATTTGACAAATAGGATAACTAAAGACCAGAGCACTTCACTGACTTACCCAAATCACAAACTTGTTAAAAGCAGAACTTATGTATGATTTTGATAATACATAGACAGCAAAATGAAAACAAAATGTCATATCTAGTTTTACTTTCCATGATGATACGATTGAATAACATGATAATGGTGAAGGGCCGTTTACTATAGTTTATGGAATTAGTTCATTAAAGCTGTATATTTATGCCATATTTAAGATGTCCACTGCTTTCTAACATTTTTTCAATTTCTTTTAAGTTTTCTAGTCTGTTTTATTCAATAATTTTCAGTGGTGTGTTCTTTATTTTCACTTTTAAGACAGTAATTCCTTAATGTGTAGTATTTTTCTTTGACCTCAAGTTGCACGTTTTTCTTTAATAATCTTTCAAACAGGGAACCTCAATCAAATGGTGTTTTCAGTAGAGGGAGTATGAGGACAATAGGGATGTTATAAATAAGTACTGCCATGCATTTTATTTTATTTTGTTTTTGGTTATTTTAGCCATTCTAATAGGTCTGTAGTGATATCTTATTGTGGTTTTGATCTGAATTTCTTTAATAATTAATGATGTTGAACATCTTTTCGTATGCTTATTTCTTATTTATATATCTTCTTTAGTGAAATGTCTATTCAAATATGTTGCACATTTTTAAATGTTTTCTTCTTATTGATTCTTAAACATTCTGTACACATTATGTATTCAAGTCCTTTACCAGATAAGTGCTTTTCTCCTTGTCTGTGGCTTGTCGTTTGTCTTCTTGATGGTGCTTTTCAAAGAGCAAATATTTTGATGTTGTCCAATTTATCAATAATTTTTATAGATTGTGATTTTGTGGTCTTATCTAAAACATTCTTGCCTGACTCAAGACCATAAGGTTATTCCATTATGTTGTTCTCTAGAAGTTTTACAGTTTTGAGTTTTACATTTAGGTTTGTGATCTATCTTGAATTAATTCTTCATGTGATGCAAGGTATGGGTCAGAGTTCATATTCTTTTTGCAAATAAATACCAATTTTTCTATACCATTTGTTGAAAAACTAAATTTTCCACATAGAATTGGTTGGTATAACATTTTCCAAAATCAGTTGGTCATATAGATACATATATACATATATATATATATGTATGTATACGGGTCTATTTCAGAAACATTGTCTCTCTTCCACTGATATCTATATATCTACATTACATCAATACTATGCTGGATTTGATTTGCAAATATGTTGCCAAGAAACTTTTCTTGGCCAGGTGCGGTGGCTCACGCCTGTAATCCCCGCACTTTGGGAGGCTGAGGCGGGTGGATCACGAGGTCAGGAGATCGAGACCATCCTGGTTAACACGGTGAAAACCCGTATCTACTAAAAATACCAAAAAAATAGCCAGGTGCCTGTAGTCCCAGCTACTCGGGAGGCTGAAGAAGGAGAATGGCGTGAACCCAGGAGGCGGAGCTTGCAATGAGCCGAGATTGCGCCACTGCACTCCAGCCTGGGCGACAGAGCGAGACTCCGTCTCAGAAAAAAAAAAAAGAAATTTTTCTTATAAATTGATGACAAATATTAACTTTTAGTTTTCTTTTCCTGTAATGTTCTTGCTTGATTTTTGTCTTGGATAATACTGGCTTCACAATGTCAGTAGAGAGGTGAGTCCTTCTATTTTCTGGAAGACTTATACAGAATTGGTAATATTTCTTCCTTCCATGTCTTGTAGAACGCAAAAATAAAGCCACTTAGGCTGGGGGTTTTTATTATTGTTGGAAGGCTTTTAACTACAAATTCATATTTCAGTGATATAGAACGATTTAGGTTATCAATTTCCTCTTGCATGACTTTAGTAGTTTGTATCTTCTAAGCATTTATCCATTGTATCTGAGTCATTAAATTTATGTACATAAAATTGTAACATTATTTCCTTGTCCTTTTAATGACTGTATGATTAGTAGTGATGATCCATCTTTTATTCCTAATATTGATAATTTGTACCCTGTCTCTGTCTCTCTCTTTCAGTCTGGCTAGAGTTTTATCTTTTTTTTCCCCCCCAAAAAAACAGCTTTGGGGCTTATTGATTTACTCTGTTGTTTTCAGTAATCATTTCTACTGTCACCTTGTCTTGGTCCATTCAGGCTGTTAACAAAATACCTTAGACTGGGTAATTTATGAACAATAGAAATTTTTCTTCACAGTTCTTGAGGCTGGGAAGTCCAAGATCAAGGTGCCAAGGTGAGACTAACAAACTTGCCCCTCATTCTGAAGTAGAATATTTTTCTTTTACATTTACCCCAACACAGTCTGTCTTCACCTTTGGCCTGGGAAAGACAGCTTTCTGCCCTTCCTTCATTGTCTTAAAGTTTTTCCTCAGGGACAAAAAGACTTGGTGGAGCTCTATGCCTGTCCTGATTTCCCTGATCCAGGGCTGCCTTTCTGCACAAAGCTTTGTTTACTCTCCTGCTGTGCCTCAATCTTTTTCAAAAGCACCAAGTGAGGTCCATAAATAAGAAAGCGATGGGAGGAAGGTGAACTCTCCTTGTGTTTATGTTTGTGGCTTTTAGGTTTTAAATACTTTCATCTAGCCCATATTTATTTTTAAGGCATTAACGGAATTTTATTTCTTTCTTTCTGGTATTGAAACCATTTTTTCTCCTGCTGCTCTAGTAAGCCAAGAATTACATCTGGTCTTTACTTGGAGGTACCCATCTTTCCTGAGGTTGCATGCTAGTTTTCCCAGGTTAGCTACAGCTCTCTGATGAGTATGAGAAAAGTTGTAATTCTGTAGGTGTTCTGACCTTTTTCTTATTGTTAGGGTCAGAGTAACACTTTTCTAGCTTTGTACATCTTAATAGAAGACACAATTCTTCATACTTTACATAATTGCTAATCCACGTTATATATTAGAAGAAAGTAAATTAATTTTTCTGGAAAAAGATTCTAAGTCTTTCACTTGATAATGGAGTACAGTTGGAATTGTTATAGCCCTTAGATCATGTTCTCAGAACTATTGAGAGTTAAATGATCCAGAATTTCTATTTTTCAAATAAATGCATTTATAACAAATATCCCTGAAATATAAAGAAATTCTTATAACTATTCTTCTGTAAGTGTAAACGTTTCTCTAGTCTGTAAAATCATTCATGTGCATTCACATTGTGTCCGGAATTGGTGGGTTCTTGGTCTCACGGACTTCAAGAATGAAGCTGCGGACCCTCACAGTGACTGTTACAGTTCTTAAAGATGGTGTGTCCAGAGTTTGTTCCTTCTGATATTCGGATGTGTATGGAGTTTCTTCCTTCTCTCCCCGTTGGTTCATGGTCTCACTGGCTTCAGAGGTGAAGCTGCACACCTTCACGGTGAGTGTCACAGCTCTTAAGGTGGCATGTCTGAAGTTGTTCTTTCCTCCCGTCCGGAGTTGTTCATTCCTCCCGGTGGGTTCGTGGTCTCGCTGGCCTCAGGAGTGAAGCTGCAGACCTTCATGGTGAGTGTTACAGCAGTGCGGACCCAAAGAGTGAGCAGCAGCAAGATTTATTGCAAAGAGCGAAAGAGCAAAGCTTCCACGGTGTGGAAGGGGACCTGAGCGGGTTGCCACTGCTGACTCAGGAAGCCTGCTTTTATTCTTTTATCTGACCCCACCCACATCCTGCTGATTGGTCCATTTTACAGAGCTGATTGGTCCGTTTTACAGAGGGCTGATTGGTCCATTTTGACAGAGTGCTGATTGGTGCGTTTACAAACCTTGAGGTAGACACAGAGTGCTCATTGGTGTGTTTACAATCCCTGAGCTAGACACAGAGTGCTGATTGGTGCATTTACAATCCCCTAGCTAGACATAAAATTTCTCCAAGTCCCCACTAGATTAGCTATACACAGAGCACTGATTGGTGCATTTACAAACCTTGAGCTAGACACAGGGTGCTGATTGGTGCATTTAAAAACCTTTAGCTAGACATAAAAGTTCTCCAAGACCCCACCTGACTCAGAAGCCCAGCTGGCTTCTAGTGGATCCCACGCCAGGGCTGCAGGCAGAGCTGCCCGCCAGTCCCATGCCACACGCCTGCACTCCTCAGCCCTTGAGTGGTCAATGGGACCGGGCGCTGCAGAGCAGGGGGTGGCGCCTGTCGGGGAGGCTCAGGAAGTGAGGGAGCCCACCACTGTGGGTGTAGTGGGGGCGCTCAGGCATGGCAGGCTGCAGTTCCCAAGTCCTGCCTCGCGAGGAGGTGGCTGAGGCCCCATGAGAATTTGAGTGTGAGGCGGGTGGGCTGGTAGTGCTGGGGGAGCCGCAGCTGCTGGCCTGGGTACTAAGCCCCTCACTGCTCAGGGCTGGCAGCCCCGGCTGGCTGCTCCAAGTGCGGGGCCACTTAGCCTGCACCCACCTGGAACTCATGCTGGCCCACGAGCGCCAGGCACAGCCCCGGTTCCTGCCCACGCCTCTCCCTCCACACCTTCCCACAAGCAGAGGGAGCCGGCTCCAGCCTCGGCCAGCCCAGAGAGGGTCTCCCACAGTGCAGCGGCAGGCTGAAGGGCTCCTCAAGCATGGCCAGAGTGGACACAGAGGCCGAGGAGGCGCTGAGAGTGAGTGAGGGCCGCTGGCATATTGTCATCTCTCAATATGAAGATGAAGATTATAGAAAATGGATTTTGATTTTGATATGGTTTGGCTGTGTCCCCACCCAAATTTCATCTTGAATTGTAGCTCCCATAATTCCCATGTGTTGTGAAAGGAACCCAGTGGGGGATAGTTAAATCATGGGGGTGGTTTCCCCCATACTCTTCTCATGGTAGTGAATAAGTCTCATGAGATCTGATCGTTTTTTATGGGGAAACACCTTTTGCTTGGTTCTCATTCCATCTTGTCTGCCACCATGTAAGATATGCCTTTCATCTTCCACCATGATTGTGAGGCCTCCCCAGTCACATGGAACTGTGATTCCATTAAACCACTTTTTCTTTATAAATTACCCAGTCTCAGGTATGTCTTTATCAGCAGTGTGAAAACAGACTAATACAGACTTCCTTTAAAACCCCTTTATTCTCAGGTCTAAACTCTGCATACCTGATCTCTACTTGTGTTGCCTGCTGGGGTGTTTCCTGTTTTTTGTTTGTTTCATTTTCTTCCCACTTGCCTTAATTTGGTAATGTTTCTAATCTAGGAAAAAACTTTGCTTTCTCAATACATTGTTAGCATAAAACTTGGTCCTTTATGTGCCTCTTGAGTCTTGCCTTTGGCATTGATTTTCTGCCCTCTTTTTTGTCTCTCATTTTTTGAATGCAGTCACATACCCCAACTTTTTTATTTCTCCAAATGATCTTTGAAAATATGTCTTAATAATTTTACATGTAGATGTTACTTGAAGTGTACATCCAATGGTTTGATAAAGAACAATGCTATGCTTTTAAGAAGCATTATAAAGACATTATACTGCTATGCATTTGATGTTCACATTATGTCCCTTGACAAGCTTATACAACCAAGGCAGAGCCCTAAGCAATATTGTGGAAAGAAAAAGTCTTTATTTTGTCTCCATCTTTAAAAATGAAGGTCCTATTGGCTTCGTATTATCTGCTGTTAGATATGAGGTTCATATCTCAGTGGTACAATTCATAATTAAAAATAATAAAGACTTCTGCCACTATTGACAATCCCCCTATGTGTCACCCTTTTCTCCTCAAGCTACTCTAGAAAAACTCCTTTCTCCTATTTGGTCTAATGCAACTGGAAACATAACTGATTAGAAGTACATCACTAATTGAATGCTATAAATTAACTATGACACTGAGGGCATCACTATTGCAGATGAAGTTTTATGGCCATTATCATTTTAAGCACAGTTTTGAATTCACAAATTTCTTTCTATTACTGTAGTTGATTTTGTCTTTTCAAGACATTTATATACATAGAGTTATATGGTACATACTCTTTTGGCTATTTTTTTCACTCAGAATAATGTTTTTGATCATTGTTCCAAAACTCTGCAGGGACACTGTGGAGAAATTCACAAGGACACCACATATTTTAGATTTTTGAGGGAAACATAGTCATTTCTGCCAACTGCTATGTGGACTCACAGCTTAAAGCAATATACAATTTCAGCATTAAATTGTGCTCCATTCCTTTTGATAACATGAAATCTTTGTGAAGCTGCATTTTCAGTAATTGCTTAAATAAAAAGTTAGCAATACACGAAAATTAATGTGAAACAGAAAAGGATGGTGGTGGTAGTGTCCAGTCTAATTCCTGTGTAGAAAGTTATATGGTGCTCAATTGATACACAAATCCAAATGGAAATAAATGCTGTTTTTAAAAAATAGAATTAAAATTCTATTAAATATAAATATGTAATACTATTTTTCTTTCTATTAATATATATTACTTTTAAACAGCTACTGAATTGTTAATACATAAATAATGGTAAATTGTTTGGATTTAAATACTTAATCAAATTAGGTAGCTTAATGTATTTCTTTTGGTCTAAGGCCTACAACAATATGACAAGCACTACAGGCTCCATGAACCAAGAAAGTTTGGGAAGCTTTGGTTTTTAAGATTCCTCCATATTAACAAAAAACCAAACATTGCATGTGCTCATTCATAAGTGAGAGTTGAGCAATGAGAACAGATGAACACAGGGTGGGGAACATCACACACCGGGGCCTGTCAGGGGGTGGGGGGCAAGGAGAGGGAAAGCCTTAGGACAAATACCTAACGCATGCAGGGCTTAAAACTTAGATGACAGGTTGACAGGTGCAGCAAACCACCGTGGCACATGTATACCTATGTAACAAACCTGCACGTTCTGCACATGTATCCCAGAACTTAAAGTTTTAAAAAAAAAAAGATTCCTCCATAATATTGTATCAGCAGTCCATTCCTTTTTATTGATGAATAATATTTCATTCCATAGTTTGGTTATACTGCAATTTGTTTGTCTAATCATCTTTGAGGTACAATTAGCATGTATAAAGTTTTTGGTTATTATGGATTAAGATGTTAGAAACATTCATGTTCAAGGCTTTGTGTGGACATGTTTTTATTTCTCTTGTGTTAACTCCTAGGGGTAGAATTCTTGGATCATAAGTGAAGTGTGTGCTTATCTTTATAAAAAATAGCCAATGAGTTTCCATCTCTTTGTTTATTTTTCTTCTGAAGAACTTTAAGTTCGGCTGCTGATATGGTTAGGTTTTGTGTCCCCACCCAAATTTTATCTTGAATTGTAATCCCCAGGTCTTGAGAGAGAGAGACCTAGTGGGAGGTGATTGGATCTTGGGGGCAGTTTTCCCCATGCTGCTCTCGTAATAGTGAGGGAGTTTATATTAGCCTGTTCTCAGACTGCTAATAAAGACATTCCCAAGATGGGGTAATTTATAAGTAAAAAGAGGTTTAATGGACTCAGAGTTCCATGTGGGTGGGGAGGCCTCACAATCATGGCAGAAGGCAAAGGAGGAGCAGAGTCACATCTTACATGGTCACAGGCAAAGAGAGCTTGTGCAGGGAACTCTCTTTTATAAAACCATCAGATCACATGAGACTTATTCACTATCAGTACAACAGTAAGGGGGAAACAACCCCCACCAT